>NW_026931374.1:0-92500 GCF_032062105.1 Saccostrea cuccullata | reverse complement strand
AATGATCACGGAAAAGTCACGGGAAAAGGTCTTTTCAGTGACCATTCAGTGGGCATTCAGTTACCATTCAGTTGACTGAATGGGGGATTTCCATCCTCTGGATTCCTTTGGTCGAGAGTTCTACCCCGGGCTGGGGCGAATGCGAGTATCCTTATGCAAGTGAATTTCTCTGTGCTTTCTCTACGAGGGTTGTCCCATAAAATCGTGGACAAGTTGTCTAGTTTGAAAAGTAATCATCTCTACGATCTGAAATTTTCCCTACTTTTTAGTACGT
Organism: Saccostrea cuccullata; assembly: GCF_032062105.1. NCBI lineage: Eukaryota > Metazoa > Mollusca > Bivalvia > Ostreida > Ostreidae > Saccostrea > Saccostrea cuccullata. The sequence goes on along the minus strand of NW_026931374.1, from coordinate 92,226 downwards.
ATAATATGAATATACAGAGCAAATTTCAAATAGATATCTGCATAAATAAACAAATTATTAGATGTTATGTCATGTATTGTATCGCCCTACGGCGCAGGGATGATAACGTCAAGGTGTCTAAAACAGCGTCACGTATCATCTTTGCTAAAATGAAGTTGGATAAGTCCCACTTAAATTTAAAAATTCCATTGATTCATATACGTGAGTGTCTTTAACCAGATAAGGAACCCATCTGGCACACACATGCAATCTTTTGAAAATTCATTAGCACGTTTTGGACAGTATTCTCACCAGCATTTAAATAACAGAGAATCTCATATCAAAGGTCAACAATGACAGCGTCTTTTGCTATTACAATAGCAGTTTGTCCGTATATTTTGTACTACCTGAGGACTCAGTCAAAAAGAATTCACTAAGAAAACTTCTATTTCATTTATATTCTAAAGATCTGGTGATTTTTGTTATATTTTCTTTCTTCTGTAATCATTTAAAGTCTCTTAAGGTATCATTACAACATCCAAATCTAACTGAACTGCTCTCCGGTGCGCCGTAACGTCATCAGAAATCGCGATTTTTTAGTATTGTGTTTATCACTTTCCAATTTTGAAAAATCGGGAAACTACCAAAAATTAACCAAATGCCTTGAAATTTTCATAAAGACGACAAAATTGATTAAGGAATCGAATTATGATACTTTTCATTCCATTTTTATGTATTGAAAACTTTTATTACGAATTAATTCTTGTGTATTCTCTAATATAACCTTGTTATTTTTACCGTGCGCCGTAGGACCGTACCCTGTGCACATTCAAGCATTATAAAATCTTTATTTTTGTCTATATATTATCAAAAACATAATGATGCACTTAAATATGATGAATAAACATTTACTGAAAAAATCAGCTTGATGCGCCCATTACTTTTTGAGAAAAACGCTTTGTCCACGATTTTATGGGACAACCCTCGTATATATACATATAAACCCCTACCACCTCTGAATCAACATTGTTGTTTTGGTATATGCATTGAAAATAAAGAAAAATACATGAATGGATACCGTGAAAATGGTAGCACCTTATAAATCAATGGCCTATTATATAGAAGATCTCACTTATCTTATTATTATAACCTCGAGACCTTTTGTACTTGATTATCTTAGACATGGATAATAAAAGTTTCCTGTATTTTTTTATGCTATACTAAGAGGATTTAAACTTCTTTCTCTTGACTGCTTTGCTTAAGTCTAGCATACATATATCAGTTTGGATCCTCTGTTTATAAATATTTTAATTTCAGTTCACCTGAGCTGAAAGCTCAAGTGAGCTTTTTGATCACATTATCTTGTTTATCTACAGTCACAGTGGACACGTGAGAGCAGTGAACTTTGATCACTTTATTATGTCCTTTCAATGGCCGGTGTCATTTTGCGAAAACAAAAAACCAGCGGCGGTAAGTTTAAAACACCAAATAATGTATAAGACTTTCGTATCCAAAAAAAAAAAAAAGAAAAATCAGTGTCGTTTTATTTGTTTTTGTTTCAACATATTATCAAGTGGGATTTATGTGCTTAAATTGACACCTAAAAACATTTTTAAGCACTGATTTTGCTTCATTTCAGACTTGTAAACAACCTATACCATCTTATTGGACCATCCATGGATTTTGGTAAATAACACTCGCCTTTCCTGTATAACACATTTAGTAAACAAAAACCTGGTTTTCAACTTTTTTGCATATGCAACATGTATGGTAGCAATATAGCCGTGTCAGCTTTCAAGGTTAATACGAATCATTAAAGGCTGATAATATCTTAGTGATAAAGACAGGATTTTTGCATATGCGATATGCATGATGTCACAATAGCCTTATCAGCCATGCAGGGATGATATTGATTTGCTGGGCTGATATGGATCAATATTACACCACTAGAAAAAACCGAACCTAAAAAAATCCACTTGTGTCCAAACACACATTTCCGTTGTTACATATTCTCTTAATTTTAAGTGTTTGAATATAAGGATAATCTAAAAGACAAATAATAGATTAGTTTCAAATTATTCGGGAACGCTGGAAATAGAAGTACATTGTACATGTGGAGACAAACCCAAAACGCATGTGACAATAGACCATTTACATGTTAGAAGTCTGTGCATAATTATTTACTAATTTTCTTCTTAACTTAATGTTTACTGTATTTTATTACGAAGTAAGTAAGGAACATAATAAAAGAAAACCTTTTCCACATCACATCCTGTATCAGCCCTCGACCAATATCAACCAGAGGGACGAAGGAATCTCGGGCTGATACAGGATGTGATATGGAAAAGGGTATGTATATAGAGAATAATACATACCCTTTTCCATATCACATCCTATATGATACAGTATGTTATGTGGAAAAGGGTATGTATTAATATGTTTATTACATACTTAGAAATAAAATACAGCATACATTAAGTTGAGAAAAAAAAATCATGCATGGACTTCTTGCATACATGTACATGGCTTATTGTCCCATGCGATTTGGATTTGTTTCTACTTCTATTTCAATGCACTCGATCCGTAATTTGAAAATAATCTATTACATGTATTTGAAAATTAAGATTACCCTTATTTTCAAAATGTTAAAATTAAGAGAATATGATCACAAGTACTGTTTTTGTGGTTTAATTTACTTAGTGTGTGATATTGACGCCACAATAGCCGTATCAGCCCTGCAGGGTTGATATTGATTTGCAGAGCTGATATAGGCTATCAGCCCCGCAAATCCATATCAATCCCGCAGGGCTGATACGGCTTTTGTGATGTCAGCCATATCGCATATGCAAAAAAACCCCTGTATTTATTACTAAGTGTGTAATAAATATAAACATATCTCCAGGGCTGATATAAATTTAAGCACACACTTTGCAGATTAAGCATTTAAACAGCATACGTGAACATTTTCAATTTCTAAAGATTCCTGATATACTCTACATGTACTAGGTGTGGATATACATGTTTAGTGCTTTTGCATTCATGATTATGCAATGAAATCGAACAATATCAGCCCTTGGATTTTCGGCTCTCTTGCTAATATAGTTGAATCGGCTTGATAAAAGATCGATATGGATCAGGATATTATTTCTCTCTCTCCTTCCACTTACCCTTTTCTTCTCTCTCTCTCTATCCCTTATTCTGGAAAGAAGAAAAGAACAATTGCCCATTGTATTGTGAGATTAAATTTATTTTATCTGCATATCTTTCATTTCAGGCCGACGAAATTAAATGGAGTCCCCGTTGAAAATTGTACTAATAATGATCCATTTAATCTAGAAAAGATTCATTTGGTTTGTATCATTGAGTAAAATGTTTACTGAAGTTTTTTCATACTAATTGTTAGTCCATTATTTATACACGGAATTGACGACAGATTTTTCCGTTATTTCCCGGACATGACGGCGAATGTGACCGGTCAGCAGGCAGGTGATGCTCACTCATCTATCTTACCTCTGATATTTTGGAGGTCCGTGTTTGTTCTGCTCTTGTTTTGCATTGTTTTTTGAACTTTGATCTTGAATACTGTTAATTATCTCCATATGTTTCATTTGAAAGAAATTGTTTATTTGTCCTTACATGAAAGTCTGGATCATTTGAAAACTTACAAAAAAGATTGATTGTTCGAATGAATATTGACTGAGAATTAACATTGAGAATTGAGAATCTAGAGACGTCACCCTTTACCGATGTAGGATTACAACTTTTGACCTTCACTCGGGTTGAAAGCAAACTGATCAGTGAGGGATCTTTATTGTACCCGTATAATGCCTACCGTTGAAATACTATTTACAAATTCATGTTATTTTTACCATGAGTTGGTAGATGGCGGGCTAACGTTATTTTTATGATGGCTTAGAAAGTTATGTACCATTTGTGTTAGATAAAGTGATCAAGGTATATCATGTATGTTTATGTTAACATTATTATTTAGAATACAAGAAAGGAAATGGATAAGATATGGCCCGACCTATTGAACAAAAACAGCTCGGGTTTCTGGTAAGAAATAAAGTTTATTTTCCATTTATTCAATTTTCAAAACACCTAGGTAGCTTACTCAGAGAAAATACTGCTGCATTAATCCCTCGCAATCATTCAAGATTTCGATTTTCTGTATGCTGATTGCCATTTTTTCATAGAAAATGCCACTACACAATGAATTATAGACGGACATTTTTATCGAATTTGTTCAACCATGAAAAGGAGCACACGAGAGATGTGACAGGTCGGCAGGGGATGCACACTCCTCCATGGCACCTGATCATACCTCTGTCTTTTTATGTCCGTTGCTGATCACCTCCTGATTAATATATCACAGCATTGTAAAGGCTGAAAAAAGGGGGTGGGGCCAAATTTATACCGGAAACGTTTACCGTGATGTTGCCCAAAAATATGACTTTTATGTATTCCTCATAATACCAGAAATTGAAATAATTTGCAATTCTAAACCATATTAGCATAATGAACAAGAATAAAACTTATCAATGCATCAAGAAAATACTGATTTAATCCCATATACAGCTGGTTATAAACAAATCACTCATCTCGATGAACTTTCAACATGACGTCCTTTTGATAAAATGACATTTCATGTTCAGTGAAAGGCAGATGGGAAATTTTTTAATAATGATAAATGCGGTTTATTATTCAAGAGAACATTATTTACAGGTTTTAAATAGGTTATTTATACCAATGTACGAGGGCTGTTCGGAAATTATTGAGACAATTACATTTACTCCATAAAGGATGGAGATAATTTCATGAAAATTCATCAACATTTTATAACGACCAAATTAAACATGTATGCAAAATTTTTAATTCCTATGATCCTTAGATATGTTTCAGTGAAACAAGAAACATGCATGGGTCTATCGACCCGGAGCAGCGTCGCTACGTCATTTAACCGTCAGCCCTAGATTGTTTCGCATGTGAAACGATCGGGAAGCGTTTAATGCTCTTCCTTCTTTCCTCTTACATATGTAACATTACAAAAATCAAACAGTCTCTTTTCTCAAACTATTCTTTAAAAAAGTATGCTGTTGCTACCCCAGTGAAACATTCTCAAATGGGGGAAAGGATGACTTAGAATCATGCAGTGCTGATTTAAGCAACGCGGGTTTAATACCCTAACAATATTAATGCGTACGTAATAACTCATGGTCGTCTAGAGCTTTTAATTTTACTCTGGTTAAATTAATTGTAAAATGCATACCAATGATTGATTGATTGATTGTATATTGTTTAACGTCCCTCTTGAGAATTTTTCACTCACATGGAGACGTCACCGTATGCCGGTGAAGGGCTTCAAATTTAGACCTATACTCGGCACTCAGGGCCATTGAGCAGTGAGGGGTCTTTATCGTGCCAGCGCCTACCGTGACACGGGACCTACGTTTTTAAGGTCATATCCGAAAGACCCGTGACTTTCACTTCTAGTGCCGAGCGCTTGGCGAAGGAACAGTCACTACCTTTGTTTACGTCTTAGGTATGACGCGGCGCCGCGAACGAGAATCGAACCCGGGCCTCCCGATCACGAAGCGAACGCTCTACCACTAGGCTACCGTGACCGGTCGCATACCAATGAAATAACAAACTATAACAAATTTTTTTCTTCGTTGTTATTGTTATTGTTATTGTTTTAGAAGGTTGTTCAGTCTGAAATGAGTTAAATACATTGCACTTCACAAAATCTAAGGTATGCTGGCTGCTCCGCCCTTAAATCCATTTTTGGGTGTAAGCACTGTTACAACGCGAAATGTAATAACAACGCCAAATGTAATAAACCTGGATTATTATACCCCACGCAACTAGTTGCGGGAGGTATAATGTTTTTGACCGGTCCGTCAGTCAGTCAGTCCGTCAGTCAGTCAGTCAGTCCTCTTTTTTTGTCAGCGCAACTCCTCATAAACCACTGCACAGAATTTCGTCAAACTTTGCAGGTATTTAGGACACAATGTGTAGATGTGCATATTACCAGGAAATTCCGATTCCATTATTTTTTCCGGGAATTTCCGCACTTTTTAACTTAGGCATTTGGCCATACCTTGAATATAGAGATGAACAGTTTGTCAGCGCAACTCCTCATCAACCGCTGCACAGAATCTCGTCAAACTTTGCAGGTATTTAGGACACAATGTGTAGATGCGCATATTACCAGGAAATTCCGATTCCATTATTTTTTCCGGGAATTTCCGCACTTTTTAACTTAGGCATTTGGCCATACATTGAATATAGAGATGAACAGTTTGTCAGCGCAACTCCTCATCAACCGCTGCACAGAATTTCGTCAAACTTTGCAGGTATTTAGGACACAATGTGTAGATGCGCATATTACCAGGAAATTCCGATTCCTTTATTTTTTCCGGGAATTTCTGCACTTTTTAACTAAGGCATTTGGCCATACATTGAATATAGAGATGAACAGTTTGTCAGCGCAACTCCTCATCAACCGCTGCACAGAATTTCGTCAAACTTTGCAGGTATTTAGGACACAATGTGTAGATGTGCATATTACCAGGAAATTCCGATTCCATTATTTTTCCGGGAATTTCCGCACTTTTTAACTTAGGCATTTGGCCATACCTTGAATATAGAGATGAACAGTTTGTCAGCGCAACTCCTCATAAACCGCTGCACAGAATTTCGTCAAAATTTGCAGGTATTTAGGACACAATGTGTAGATGTGCATATTACCAGGAAATTCCGATTACATTATTTTTTCCGGGAATTTCCGCACTTTTTAACTTAGGTTTTTGGCCATACCTTTTACATAGAGATGAACAGTTTGTCAGCGCAACTCCTCATCAACCGCTGCACAGAATTTCGTCAAACTTTGCAGGTATTTAGGACACAATATGTAGATGTGCATATTGCCAGGAAATTCCGATTCCATTATTTTTTCCGGGAATTTTCGCACTGTTTAACTTAGGCGTTTGGCCATACCTTGAATATAAAGATGAACAGTTTGTCAGCGCAACTCCTCATAAACCGCTGCACAGAATTTTGTCAAACTCTGCAGATATTTAGGACACAATATGTAGATTTGCATATTGCTAGGAAATTCCGTTTCCTTTATTTTTTCCGGGACTTTCCGCACCAAAAACTTAAATTTTTGGCCATACCTTTTACATAGAGATGAACAGTTTGTCAGCGCAACTCCTCATAAACCGCTGCACAGAATTTCGTTAAATTTTGCAGATATTTAGGACACAATATGTAGATGTGCATATTACCAGGAAATTCCGATTCCTTTATTTTTCCTGGAATTTCCACACTTTCCAACTTAGACTTTTTGGCTATATTTTGAATAAAGAGATGAAAAGTTTGTCAGCACCACTCCTCTTAAACTGTTGTACATAGTTTCGTCGACCTATGCAGATATTTAGGACATATTCCATTATTTTATCCCAAAGAGTTTTGCCTATTATTCAAGAAAATTTCTCTCCCCCCCCAAACCACTTCAAATTAATGTGTGGATTTGTATATTGCCAAGAAATTTTGATTCCATTATTTACCTAGAAACTTCATTCCACATTTAAATGTCCTCATATGCAAGACATTTTGATGTGAAGATTTTTTGCAATTACCGGTATTGCCCTTTTTGATCTATACTATGTATTTAAAGTGCACTGTGCCTTTCATTATGTGTTTCACCGTCAAGTTATGGGGGAGCGTGGGGTATGAGAGCTAGCTCACTTTTTCTTTCATTACATTTTGCATTATTACATTTTTCGTTGATCTCGACGCAAAATGTAATAACGCGAAATGTAATAACATGGTTTTTAGATTATCACATTTTGCGTTATCACATTTTGCGTCGAGATCAACGCAAATTGTAATAACAAGCTTTTTCGTTGTTACATTTTGCGTTATTTCATTTTTGCACTGAAGACATCGCAAAATGTCATAAAACAATATGTAATAAAACAAAATATAATTGATTTTTTTTATTTTCTAACAAAATGATCATGGATATGATTCAATTATATACATGTAACCAACATGGGAAACACGTTGTAAAAATATTTAGAAGTAAAACAATGAGACCAACGTTAGGGCTTTTACGGACATGAATACATCTAAATGTATCGTTTTTCTGACTCTGATTTTAGCTATATTGAATACACTGAATTTAATTATACAGAATTAATATAATTTTGATTGACATATTTTTAATAGTCTCATTAACTTTCTAACCAATAACACATATTTACATGTGTTATTACCAAAGATTTTCAATAGGTTCATTAAAAGCTCTTGATATGCATGTTCGGCATGTATACGTTGGTTAATAAAATAGAACTGAATGTGTGTGTCAAGCGAGGAGAGGCAGGGATAGGGTTGGGTGTTTACCTCGTATGTTTATTATTGTATTACTGTAGACATGCAGAAACAATCAGTTTATTATTGGATGGAAAGAAAGAGAGAATTTTATTATTGCCTTTCTGCAATGCTGGTGATTTGCATGGAAGAGTATGGTATCATTATTGTCAAAAACCCTTTACCGCTATATATTTACACCTGCCAGTACAAAGAGCATTTATTTTTTTAGATTCATTGAATTTGTCTATTAATAAAGCAAATTCACACTGGGCAATACCCCCCCCCCCCCCCAACAACAACCCTGCCCACACATGCACCTTTCTAATTTGCAACACCTATAATTTGAATACATTTATTAAACTGATTCTAAATACATGTAGTTAATTGAATCAATCCATCAAAAAATTAAATAATTGTAAGAATTTGCACATATCTATTCCTTGTGTTTATTTTCTTTTCATCGGCCAGAACACTATTGAAAATTGTACTTCATCTGGCTGACGAAAAAAAGTGTGTTCTTACATTTTGCGTTCTTGCCTTTTGCTTAATCTTGACGCAATATGTAACAACGCAAAATGTAATAATCCAAAAATCGTGTTATTACATTTTGCGTTATTACATTTTGCGGTGATCTCAACGCAAAATGTAATAACGCGAAATGTAATAATCCTTAAAAGTGCGTTGTTACATTTTGCGTTATTACATTCTGCGTTAATTTCGACGCAAAATGTAATAACGCAAAATGTAGAAATCCAGGTTTATTACATTTCCCGTTGTTATTACATTTCGCGTTGTAACAAAGCACATTTCTCTACCGCGCTAAATTTTTTACGAACTCCGTATTTTTGATCAAAATTTTATCAAAGTTGCACAATATGAATTTGAAATAAAGCTAAAAAATATACACTTAAACTTATTATTATTTTCGCTCTTATTATAAATTATCAGGAAAATATACACAATGTCTCAATAGTCTTCGAACAACCCTCGTATATCCTTTGTTTAATGCAATCATTCATTAACTACATGTATCTGGAGAATATACTTAATTAATTTTGTCGTGTTTCTATGTATAGGGTAGGCCGGCACATTTTAAATCGAGATGCCTTATTAAACTGTTCTTTCGCAAGGGCATGCATATACCAAATAGATCGTAACCTTATTTTTGAAATATTAATCGTACATGTACTGTGCATTCATCAGGTGACTGTCTATCAATGGGACCTAATTTCATACAGTACAGAATAAGTTAAACTATAGATGCTATTTCAATAGGTATTTAAGTTTTGTGAAACATATAATCCAACAGTTTAATAAAAATAAAGCAGGTTTAAAAAAAATCACGTTTTTGCACAATTATTTTCCGTTGATTTCTCATAGTAAACCCTAACAGTGATGCAAATTGTTTTAATAGGTTTTGATATTGATTATTGTTCGTTAATTTATCTCTTTTCAGTAAATGAATTTTTAATTTATAAACAATAAAAAATTAGATTCTTATTTTACATAATTAGGTGTTCATAACGCCTTTACATCTCATGTTGCTTGATAAGCAATTTATTGGTTAATTAAAACCTGTAAAATCATGCCCGAGAGACGTCAAATTCAGCAACTACCTGTGGTTTAATAATTGTAGGACATACCAGTGGCAGAGACATGGCACTTGTGCTGACGTAAACGGCACCAGAACGGTGGCGGAGTATTTTACTAAGACCACCCAGATAGCACTTAGCTACGACATTTCGGCGTGAGTAAAAAAGACTCTGATCTTAAAAAAAAAAACCCTGATGCGATTTTGTTTTCTTTAAATATTTAAACATTTATCAAAAGACTTCAATGTATTTTTATGATTCAGAATTCTGAAAAACAGTAACATAAGGGAAGGGGAAATTACGAAAGTAAGTTGTTTGCAATGTTGGAAATAAAAAGAAAATAGACTTTTTTGCTGAAAAAATCTTTAGAGATAAAAGTTGTAAGTTAGAAATTAATATTAACTTTTCAGATTAGAGCTATAGAAGATGGCATTAAAAGTGCAACAGAGCACAAACCTTATATTAGGCTTGTGGAAATAAATGGAACAAGGGTAATTCATATGAAATCGCTTAATTAAATATAAATCATCTTCCCTGAGAACCAAATCTTCAATGCTACAGAATCATTCCATTGCTTTTTGGTTAAAAGAATAAGAAAACAAATAGATTTTGTAACATTAACTGAATTCCTATATTTTCAATAAATGATCAAATTGATTTTTCTTTAAATACCTTAGTTTATGTTCTATCTTTTCAATGTTTTTTTTTTAGCCACTTTGGTTGTGGGAAATCCGACTTTGCTTCAGTAAAACATTTGCCATGATTGATTGCAACAAGAATAATACTTTTCTAGGCAATGTTTTGTACCCGAAGCTTAATCTGGCGTTTGCGCAACCTTTGATACCCTCTCCTAATGGACATCATGAAGCAACAGCGTCTGTGGTCTCGCTTTTCATCGTTTACATAATCCTCCGTGTTTTCTTTCTTTAGGAATTTCTCCAAAAGAACTGAATAAAATCAAATAAGTCTGATGTCAAACACTCAAAGACGTTTATACAATGTTGAGAGTTTCTACACTCCATGCAGAGACTATCAGAATATCAGACTTAGTGTTTAATTTCTTTTTAGATATACATGTATCCCAGTCAATGACATAATTCATAAAAAATGGGCGATAATTTTGAAATGAATGTAACATGAAATACTCATTGTTTATGTTTCCTATAACAAGCGTATGATATGGTGACTTGCGATGAATATAACAACATCGCACAGGAATAACTTTAAGCGACATCTACAGACTTAATATTATTGTACTAAAGCTTTACTTGTATTATGCAATTAAAATATGAATGTTTTGACGAACTTTAATATTAATTGTTGAGAATATTAAGGAATGAATCATCATTTTTTTGACAGATATAATCTCATAACTGCAGCAGTGTGTGCAAATAAATTGGGTAACACGTGTAAGCGCGTTATGAGACTCTATCTTTCAAACAACAATGGTTCATTTCTTATAATTAGCTATTTATTTTAATGCAATAAGTATTTTGATACCCCGGTTACCCATCAACTGGTTAATTTCTTTCCATAATCCTTTCAAAGCTAGAACACCTTATCTTATCCTCCTTCAATGAGTAAAAAGTCTGTAAAACAGTTTGTCGTGTGTTGACACCTTTGTGACGTTTAATAATTTGTTTGAAATTCTCAAAAGTATTATTAATAATGACATATAATTTTTAGCAGACACAAGATATCAAGATGAGAAATAAAACCAATTTTGTAAAGGGAGATAATCCAAATTTACAGTAATTACCACTTAGATGTAACAGAAAAATCATAAAAATGGGTCTGAAAACGTTAAAACATGAATTAAAACAACAAACAAATGGCGGAGGCGGGGCGGCAGGAGGTAAATAACAAACTTTGAAACAACGTCCGTCCTCCAAGGATGTAGATGGGAGAAAAGGCAGATTAACGCACCGCATGGTCAGAATTTCATTTGTTATATTTTGATTGGTCAGATTCCAAACATGGAATTCAACGAACTTCTCTAATCAGTAAATGAGGCTTACACACAGGCCAATAAAACGCAATTAGACATTCCATATCCGGACCCTGAGGATCTAAACTTCTTACTGAAATGCGTCTTGGAAAACAATTACTCTTAATTCGACGGAAAATATTACAAACAAATAATAGGAGCAAGTATGGGAGCAGTCTCCAGTCCAGATCTAGAGATCTGTGACATCAGAATGTATCAAATCACAAAGCATATAATGGCACAATTTCGTCATGCCAGCAAAATTGTCTTCCACGGCAGATACCGTGATGACGGTTTCATAATATTCAATGGAACGCAACCAGAGATAGAAGAATTCTTTAATATCGGCAATCACTGTCACAAGCACCTAAGATTTACATTTGAAATTTCTCCATCTGCTGTCAACTTCCTTGATACTACAGTTTATAAAGGACAGAAATTTCAAAATTTTAACAAACTTGATATCAAGTCGTTTATCAAACCAACAAATAACTTTCAGAATTTACACAGACAGAGCGCTCATAGCCCAGCTGTGTTTAAAGGATTCATTAAAGGAGAATGCATTAGACATGCAAGAAACACCACTGACCCTGAAATATTACATGCAACACTTAATGACTTCAAGACGCACTCATCAAAGCGAGGCTACTCTACTTCGGAAATTGATCCTATTATCAAGGAAACGGTCAACACACTCATCATCAAAAAAACTAAAGAACAGTCATTACGTAACCCTACAGTACTGGTTACTAAATCTAACCCTTGCGTTAAAGGACTGAAAAAACGAATTCTAAAATATTGGAACACCATTCTTAGAAATCCAGAATGCAAAACTTTATTTAATTCTCAACTAATCATTGCTTACAGCAAACACAAGAATATAGGTGACGAGATAATCCGGTCTCACCTAAAACAAACACCATGATTTATGTCCCTGACCCCTGATGAGGCTTCTTAATAGCCGAAACACTCTACAACTACTTGCATAATTCAAATAAGATATTAATCTGCTCTATGCATAAAACATATCTACTTAAAGTGTGGTTTGGAGTGTCGGGTCCTAATAAATCTCTTACAAGTTTGGTTGATTGATGTCGCTAATTTTCACACTTCCATAATCTGGACCATTGAATCGAACATGATTAGTTAAATCAACTTGAAGTGAAATCGATATATAAAAATCATCAAGGTAAAAGTGGGCCTAACATGAATTAAAAACCAAAAACGGCTAAATGTCAAGTACAAAAGACTGCCTGAAACTTGTACCTAGGACTTGCCTAAAGTACTGTAAAAATTCACAATATTTCAGTAATCAACTAATACCGAAACAAACAAATTGGCAGATATTTTTCCAACAAATTGTTTTCTTTTTATACAGAGAAAGGATAAATCTGGAACGCATCAACATGCACTTCTAGACTTATCAAATAAACAAGCGATGGAAAATAAATCGTCGGGGTAAAAGTTGAAACTAAAATGAAAAACCCGCATGGGTACAAACTTGGCAAGTACAAAAGACTGCCTGAAACTTGTACTTAGGACTTGCCTAAAGTACTGTAAAATTTCACAATATTTTAGTAATCAACTAATACCGAAACAAACTAATTGGCAGACAATTTCCAACGATTTTCCTTCACAGAAAAAGGATAAGTCGGTCTGGAATGCATTGAAATACATTCATAGATATCAAATAAAAACGATGGAAAAAATCGCCATATGCAGGGTAAAAGTTGAAACTGAAATGAAAAGACCCGCATGGGTACAAACTTGGCAAGTACAAAAGACTGCCTGAAACTTGTACTTAGGACTTGCCTAAAGTACTGTAAAATTTCACAATATTTTAGTAATCAACTAATACCGAAACAAACTAATTGGCAGACATTCTTCCAACGAATTTACTTCACAGAAAAAGGATAAATCTGGAATGCTTTAAAATACATTCCTAGATATCAAATAGAAAAACGATGGAAAAAATCGCCATCTGTATGGTAAAAGCCGAAACTAAAATGAAAAAACCCAAATGGGTTGAAACTTGGCAAGTACCAAAAAACTGCCTGAAACTTGTACTTAGGATCTGCCTAAAGTACTGTAAAAATTAAACTAACAACAAAACAATCAAATTTGCTGATACTTTTTCCAACCGAATTTTCTTCACAGAAAAAGGATAAATCTGTTTTACATTATTAGACATCCTAAATGCCTATCGTACTGTTAAAATAACAAAATGTTGCATAATTTCAAAGAATATCTATCTGAAAAATTAACGAACAATAAAAGTAACAAAATGGTGACAAACTTTAATGACTTAGATGTATATCTATTTTCTCGCTGAAATTAAAGCTCCCCTTATACTCCTATATAAATGAACATTCCCCTGACTGTTCAGATGAACTCCGTCTTGAACAAATTTACGACTGCAGTCTTCTTCACGGGGAGAAACGAAATAATTCCCATGTTCCCAAAATACGCAGTAACCCAGTGCTGGCAATGCATCTCTCAATATTGCGTTTACTTTGTCTGCAATATTATTGTACCCAAAACGAACACCAAATCGTGGCAATAATTTACAAACAATTATTTTTTGCAACTTTATAGCGGCGATGCATTACCGATACCACAGATTCAATTTCTGCAGCTAACAAGGTAGCGTCGGTACTAGGACTAATATCGTTCTCCCCAATCATTAGAACAACTACATCTGGACCTAAAGCAAAAACGCTCTCCATATCCTTAGATATTACATTACGAACTTTTCTTCCACCCACACCCCTGTACAGAACGGAATGCGTTTCTCCAAGACCAAGGCTCGCAGAATACCTAATGTCACCATATTTCAAGAATTCATGAAAACGATGCACAATTGAGTGTCCAAGAATGACAACTGAAGTTTTACTCATAGAAGACATAATGAAATAATTTTACTCACTAAAATCTTGATAAAATAAATAACAAACTTTGAAACAACGTCCGTCTTCCAAGGATGTAGATGGGAGAAAAGGCAGAGTAACGCACCGCATGGTCAGAATTTCATTTGTAAAATTTTGATTGGTCAGATTTTGATTGGTCAATCTCTGCCTCTCCGACCACGGTAAGACATGGAACAAAATTAACATTACAAAGCATAGCTATACAGTATTTCAGACTTTCACATTCAAGGAGGACACTTATTGATTACAATAAAAAAATTTAAGTAAACTTAAATTTATTTTTTGTAGAGTTTTATGAATATGAATAAAACAAATCTTCAGCTATTTTGCTGTTTTTATTGTTCAATATTATTTATCTTAAAACTGCATTATCTGAGGTAATCATGGCAGAGAGCATAGGACAGTTGTGGTCAATGGACAGGGATTACTTGCTTCTACATTGCACTTGATTAAAACCCTCGTGAATTTTGATGGCCCATGCTTGCTTTTCTAAAGATCTGTATTGTATCATTGGACTTTTGAGCTTTATTGTTGTTGTTTTTTTATATATCATGCTTTTACAATTCAAACCCTAAACGAGGTGATAAGGTATTTCTTTTGCTACATACACATGTTTATAACGGTAGTTGACAATGGAAAAATGGAAGTCATATAGTATATAATATTTTGTTCATCACGTAGAATTCCTTATCAATTTTTTAAATATTAAACCAATGTTTCAGAATCTGTGTACAAAGAGAGTGAGAGAGTCATATAAATTCGAACATATGAAAATCAGTTATTTGGCAAGTTATCGGTAAAAAATTCACATATACTTAATTATTCCATGAGTGCATTGAAAATTGCTCTCTGAAATATGAATAAAATTATAGTATTGATGTACCGTCATAATACCACAAATGATAAAACAATCCCAAATGTTAACATTTTTCTTCAAATGTTAAACATACTGTACATTAATGATTGAAAAAATATTACTGCAATGGGAAAAACTAAGATCATTGATACAATTGCAAACTAACATGAACAAATTCTGACATGCCATATTAAATTTTAACTTCAATCGTTGATTCTTAGATGTTTATGTGGAGGCTGCAAGAAAATTATTATGTTTGTGAAACATGCGATAAAGTTCGAAATAGCTATTTTAGCATATAGGTCACAATCAAGAACCAAAGGCAGTAACCTTGATGTCATTTTAAAGTACATAATTAGTTTAGTATGCTTACCTAATATTAATCATCCATCTTCCTTGGATCGATCTCTTGTTTTTTCGCCAAAGCCTGAAAATTAAAAGCTACATGTACATGTTCCTAAATGTTTCCAAAAAAAAAAAAACACACACACACACGTCTAGTTTTAGACTGCACTATGATTTTCATCCAAAGTCCGCCTTCTTCAGAAAAAAAAATCCCCGACTTTTTCTAATTACAAATCACACGACACATTCAAAGCATTGGTTGGAGAAAGTATGACAGGGGTTGTATTTTTTTTAATTTCAAAACTCTGACCAGGATCAGGTTTTATTAATATAGCTACGGATTTGAAATGTAAAGGTGTTAAACTTTATTGTCTGCCTTTTAAATCAACTCCATTTTAGTATGAGTGAAATAGAAAAACTACTCGTAGAATAGCTTCTGCAAGTATTCATGTAGAACGCAAGATGGAGCATATAAAGAATTTAAGAATTTTACAGGGTTTTATGCCTTTAGCAATGAGTGACTTTGCTGACAAAATATTGTTTGTGTGTACTGCTCTTACCAACTTTCTGCCAAACCTGGTGTCTGAATAAATTACTGGTACTTACGCTTTGAACATGATATGTTTTATAAAAAAAACTGATATTTTATTTTTTAATCTTAGTTTAATATGAACAGTATCACGTGTTTATTGTACATATACATGTGCCTATTTACCTTGTGTTTGGTACATGTTTGTTCATACCAGTGATTAAATATGATGTACATTTGTATAAAAATATTTTTTGTTTGAATTTTGGATCGATCAACTTAAAGCTGACGCACAACTCATCAAGGCATAGCTTGCATATTTTTATTTTACTCATCACTATCCTACAATTAACCCCTTACATAGGTCCAGACCTCTTTAAACAGTTTAGAGTTCTTCGTTGTACATGTCTCAACTGTGTGGACACACGCTTTGCATTTCCATGCTATTCTGTCAGGATGAAATAATTAAACTTAATGTCATTATTTTAAGCCACGGGAAAAGTAACAATTATAACAGTTTGCTTGTTTTTATTTATGAGTAGTGTTCAGCTTAAACAATTTTATACCTTTAAATAATATAGTAACGAACATGTACAGAAATACAGTTGAACTTCGGTATCTCGAATACCATGGATATTTCGAAGTGATTGAAAGTTCCAACCCCATAATCTTTAAGTATTTAACATTCAATATCTTGAATCCTCGGATATATCGAAGTTTTTTCTCAGTCCCATCAGGTTTGAGATAACGAAGTTTGACTGTATATGCATTGCATACCTGATGTAAAAAGATCTTTAAACAATTTATACAAAGAAGACAAGTGTACGACAAAAAAATGTAAACCCTCTCATCACCAGCTACTGAAGTTACACTCATGCTTTGTCATTAAGAATGAAAACATGGTTCACTAATGTCAATATTGTCAAAAGAACTCTAAATTATTCATAGCCTCAGGTTTCTTTTGTTGTCCTTTTTCTATCGGTATTGATATATTAGGGTAACGATCGAATTATTGATATAATTATGTTCTCTGATATGGTTTTTTTTTCATATTTTTTAATTGAATTATTTTGTGGCATCCAATTACTTGAAATAATTCAAAATTCATTTTTAACAATTCATATACACTGTATGCACAATATTTGCAAACTGTTTAAAAAAAATAATTTCTACATTAATTGTTATTGATATTACAAGAAATGATTTATTTTGACAAAAATGGAAAAAATAAACATTAAAAAATAAGTACGAATTTACTCTGCATCACCATACGTTGCCTTTAAATCCTGTATATTTTCTTTAAAAAAAAAAAGACTGTGTAAATGATTTTAAGTTAAATCTTGGCCATTTCATCCATTTAAAAAAAAAAATTGATTTAACATATAATAGTTTTATAAAATTTCATATGTGACATCTGAAACCTGAGTAACGTCATCCTTAAGAATTTACATGTGTATACTCTTTCAAAATTTTGAAATGGCCACAGGGCAAATAATATGCTCTTCTAAAATTTTAAAATAGCAGCAGGGTGAGGTTTTAGTGTAAGGGTTAGAGACACGTTTTTAATGACGTAGTGAAAATTTATTAATTCTTAACATTCTTCACACAAGTGTATAATTATTATGATGGGAAAAAGTATTTTATCAAAATTTTGGCTGTAGTGTTAGGATTGAATATGTTGCATCTCTAGTGAAAATTGATTATTTATTAATTCTTTGATAAATATTCTCTGCTCCAAGCACCCTATCCCGGAGCAAACAAGGTTATAAGCAAGGGTATTTTTTAAAGTTTTATTTTTTAAGATTCGAGATCATTTGGTCAACTCATGTAGTGCTCCTTTAATTTGTACTCTAGATTTTTGAGGAATACACTGTGTATTTATATGCAGTAGGTTAGACAGATTTTTGAGGTCTTCAGCGAAATTGAAAATCTTCCCAAGAACCACTTGGCTGAAAAAATGACACTTACTAGTATGTGGAAGTATCATGGGATAGGGTAGATTCTAAATTATAAACATCATGACCCTGCAGGATGTAGGGCGCAATAGGGAATCTAATTTTAAAATTGAAATATATAGGGAAAATCTTTCAACAACCCTCTATTTAAGGACCACTGGGTCAGAAACTTGAAACTTATATGGAAGCATCCTGGGGTAAGTACATTCTAAATTGTTAAAACCACGACCCTAAGAGAAGGGCTGATCCACAATTAGGAATATAAGTTTTACAGAACTTGATTTGTTTTACAAAACAAGATTGCAACATTTTCTAAGATTAGAATTAAAAGAAGTCGGTTCACTTTATGCATAAAACTACACTGTAGATATACCAATAAATCGATCAATATTTGATTTTCTATTTGAAAAATTAAAACAAGATATAGACTTGGTGCATTCATATCTTATTAAAAAATTCTTCTACAACTCCAGATATTGGAGAACTTGCTTTATGAAATTGCAATGTTCTTGAATTTATAGTTAACAGGTATAATTAAGTACTTTCAGTGAAGAAAGATAATATATGAGCGCACTCTATCATCTAAATAACAAAACATGTCCTTTCACAGGACGAAATCAAGCAAAAGTGAACGTTGTTCTTTGTGAAAGTACAAGGATGTGTCAATCAAATCCGTACATGCAGAAATTTTAAATTTCAATAACTTCGAGATAAAATAAGATTTCAAGATTTATATTTTTGTGTGAAATACTATTGCAATATACTCATTGTTACATTATATAGAAAATATAAACTTCAAATCTCTGTATATGCACCTTTAATGACACTACACCTGCAGTTCTTATTTTTTCTTGATATCTCCCATTGGAAGCTTGCATAAGAACTACGAACAATAGTATTGTTCTCCCGCCTACGTTACCTCTAAGTCAATTCTCAAAAGTTAACATATTCGATTGATTTTCAAACTTTTTATAGATATTTATATGAATTTTCATGAAAGGTTACTTATTTGGGATACCAAAGAGAGATAACCCTAAAATTTTGGTAAAACTGGTGTTTTTTACTATAGAATTCACCGGAAAACGGAAAATATTATTCAAACATCTCCCCCCCCCCCCGTGAAACAAAAATTCCTTTTTACAGGTAATATGGTCTGTCATTTTACAAATTTATGCAAAATTTTTTGTGTTCACGGAGGAAACATATGTTTATAGACAACAAAAAAAATTGAAAAAAATGCTGATTTTTCACCAATTTTAAAGCTATTTACAACTAAATAATTGTATTCATTAATTTATATATTCTTTATTTATTTGCGTAAAACATAAAAAAAGATATGAAATACATTTTATCATATTTAAGAGTATTTCAAAATATGGTGATTCTTGAAAGTTCAATTTCACTAGAAAATATCGTCTACCCCCCTTTTTTTCAAGAGCTGGAATTATTGATAATTTACAATAAAAGAAGTTATGGAAATAACGAACAGTATTCAATCTCAACGTCCATTAAACAAATATACAAAATAAGAACAGAGCAAACACGGACCTCCGAAACATCAGAGGTGGGATCAGGTGCCATGGAGGAGTGAGCATCCCCTGCCGACCGGTCACACCCCCCATGTGCTCGTTGTCATAATCAGGAAATAACGGAAAAAATCCGTGGTCAATTCAGTGTATAAATAATGGACTAACAATAGGTATGAAAAACGTCAGTCAGCATTTCATTCAATGATAAATTGTATTTGCTGACAAGGTCATTGTACCGACCATAGAATTTACGAAATGATGACTTTAAACGAGACTGTTGATATTCTTGTTTCATCAACTTGCTTGTCAATAATTTACCTCGTTTAAGAAATTGTTCATACGTAGAGCATGCTCTTGCGTATCCAACGTACTATCCAACGTACTATCTAGCCTTGGAATTCAAATGATTAATCGATTACCATAGAACTGTTCTTTGTATTAAACAAAAATTTAATGGCCAATTTGCCATTTATATTGAATTTAATTGGTGCAAAATGTAGGCAGGAATCAAGATTTAGAGTTTGTAGTTCTTTGGTCCATCATACTTATAAAAGGGTACGCAGCACAGTTAAGGTTACAAATGGAAATATCGGCGATTTTTTAAGATAAAAAATACATACTTTATTAGGATGGGCGAATCTTTTTAGGAATTCACTGATATAAAAAAATGTAATGTGGTTTAAATCTACATGTTGGTGACATCTAGAATTTTTATTTAGACTTGTCACATGATGTCGACGTCACATGACTTTGGCAATTATACTTGCAGTTTAGAGGTCATCTATAAAGAAGTCGGTTAACTTTATGCATAAAATGGCCCTGTAGATATACCAATTAATTGATCAACACTTGATTTTCTATTTGAAGCATTAGAATAAAATAGAGACTTGGTGCTTTCATATCCTATTCAAAAAATTCTCCTCAAAGTCCAGGTCTTCGAGAACTGGCTTTATGAAATTGCAATGTTCTTGAATTTTTAGGTAAACAGGTATAATTGAGTGCTTTCAGTGAAGAAAAATAATATGAGCGCACCCTCTGATCTAAAAAAAAAAAACATGTCCATGAATCCTCAGAAACAGTTCTATCATTTACTAGTTGCATATTTTAGATCAGAGGTTGCGCTCTATATCAAATATCAAAAAAATTAAAAATTAGCCATTTTTGTAGACTTTTTCGGAATATGAGGAAATTGACGCATTTCGTGACGTCATAATGCATTGACTAGCCAGAAAATGACGTCATTTTATATAGGATCGCAGTCACCAAAGAACTAAGTTATATTATAATGCATTGTTAATTAAAACTATGCAGTTTCAGTTTTTCAGAAATTCACAGGGCCAAATAAGGCGAAAGTGAACCTTGTTCTTTCAATATTGCAAGGGCATAATCAAGTTAAAAATCTTAGTTTATTTTATAATCCTTTTCAATACTATATGTAGTTTGTGAAAAGTGCTGCGAACCTATATAGATTCCCCTTTTTGATTGGTAAAATTTAATTTGTTGGACGGCAGGTTAAATATTTTGCTGGTCAACTACATTAAATATAGCTATAAATTAATTTATTTGCAAGATTTCAAGAGGTTCGCAGCACTTTTCAAATATCTTAATGCTTCTTGAGTTTATGTGTAAAATTTTGACAAGATACATTGAGGGTATGCCCTTGCAAAAAATCGATTTATTAGGGCCCTTCCATTACTTTTTCAATAAATCTGCATACAAACACACGACAGTATCGCTTGTCTGGAGAATGCACGTACAGTTTATAAATAAAATACTAAAATAGACATTGCATCCAAGTTAATGGCTTTTTATTTTACTGCAAATAATATTTGATTTAAGAACAAAAGACATTTTTCATTGTACAAAATGTGACTTGATCAGCCTCTCACTGTGTAAAAACTGCGTCATTTTTTGTGAGATGACGTCACATTG
Organism: Saccostrea cuccullata; assembly: GCF_032062105.1. Lineage (NCBI taxonomy): Eukaryota > Metazoa > Mollusca > Bivalvia > Ostreida > Ostreidae > Saccostrea > Saccostrea cuccullata. Next base: position 70,216 of record NW_026931374.1, on the reverse strand, counting down.
ACAAGTGCATTGCTATCGATGCATCGTTTGTATACTGTTGTGTGGGATTTAACAAACGACAAAACTGCATGTAATAGTAAGTTTGTATGTAGTATACAGCTACCCAGCTGTTTGAAATAGCAAATGATTTCATTTTGTGGTATTCTGGAGAACTTATATTATGCGTGACGTCATAGTAAACATTTCCCGTACAAATTAGGCCCCGCCTCCTTACTGTAACCTTAACTGCTGCGTAGACTATTCAATAGACAAATTGAATTGTCCGCAGATAAAATGGGGAACAAGATGATATTTATATCATTATTCCAACGCAATCCATCAAGATGAACAGTGAAAGTAGTTCACAGTATAAAAGGAAATTTTTAATCCAGTGATTTAAAAAGTGATACCTCTTCAGTGAAGTAGCAATTAATCTATTATGTGTAAAGTAGATTTTCGTGGTAGGAAATTGAATCAGTTTATATACATGTACAAACAAGCTTGTTTGTGACGTCTCCACTTATTGGGACCTATATTTAAAGTTTATTTCCGAGGTCTGAGTCAATTAAGTTAAGTACAGATCCGACGCAGGGCATACTGGTATATGGTACCATATCCTGTTTGAAGATAAATTTGAACTATGAAGCCACCAGCAGACACTATATAAATATTCAACCACGATTTACTGCTAATATTTTCTTGAGTTCAGTTTGGGGTGGGGTGGGGGTGTCAAGACTGTGAATGTTCTTGCCTAGCTGCGTGGCAGATTCTATGTATATAACGAAAAAAAACCTTAAAACACGAAATATTTACAGAGTAAATAGCCAACGCCACTTGCATAATGTTGTAACTTTCAACTTAAAGTAAGACTGTAGTAGTACTAAATGTACTTAGTATGAAGAAAAAAATTGAAACAATAGGAAAGAGGGGGAAGGTGTTAGCACATAATTTTTATTCAAAGAGCGTATTTTGTCAATAAAATGAATATTGAATTTTTACCAGACTTGCATATTTAAGAAGATTATTTATTAATTTTAAAATTAGAATGATTTCAGTACATTAATATTTGCTGCAATGAAAACAATCTAAAAAAACTGATAGCTTCGAGCTATGTCCAACTCCCATCTTCTTTGTTATTATAACCATTCAACAACTACATTATTTGTCAGCAAATTAGCGACAAAACATAATTTTGCTAACTTTCCCGTTTAAAATACTAGCACATTTATAGCAATTTCACTATAATTATGCATATATTTTTATTGTGTGTGTCGAGCTAACTACATCGATATCTTATATTCCCATATCGATATTTTTAACGGTGTACATGTATTATGTATATAAAAATTGTGGAATTTTTTTAAAAGCCTTGATAGCTATGATTTTTATTTTTTAAATGTGTTAATTTATCAAATTTTAATTGGAAAAGGCATCGCAGGTGTTTTTATTCGCAATTCATTAAATTTATTTGAGATTAATTAATTTTCTCCATATAATCTGATTAACTTGAAAGATGACGTTTGAAGAATTATTATGGGTAAAACACATTACTATGATAGTTCTTTTCTTGTTTACTGTAAATGTATTACATTTGGCTTGTACGGTATTAGGCGGAAAATCAATTTCTGAACAAGTTAGCTTAGATTTAATTTAGCGCTGTCTGAAGTTGCTACTTATAAAAGTTTATGTACAAGACATTTAGCGATGTACTTGAATTAGCGGACTCTGCTTTCCGCCAAAATCGCTAAAAAGAATACACCGCTAAATGTAATACGTTTACAGTATTATGTTGTTCACATGTTTACTTGTTCCATTGTTAAACTCTTATTGTACTAACATATTCCATGCAAGGGTTCTAGTAAAAGAAAAAGTTCCATAACTCAAAGAAAAAAAAAAGATAGCATTTGGCTTGATATAAAATTTTTATTCACTGCATTTTGAAACAATTTTGCCACGTACGATTACTTCTGGAGCAATATACATGTACTACTACAACTTCTAGTAATTAAAGTTTGATGTCCTTTTCCCTACTCTAACATAAATAGATATTCTTGCTTCTCTTCAAATATTGTTACTCTTTTCTTTAACAAGTGTTTTTTTTACTTCCACAGAAAACTGAAATAAAAAATTCAATCCTACCAAGTGTCAATATCCGTTAGTTTTATGCAGTATACAAAAGCACAAGATAAAGGAAGTTTTTTTGTTTTAAATACAAATTGTTGCAGTCCTGAAGCGTCCCTACAGTAAGTTCGTTTGACTTTTTCTAATTCAATAAGAAATGCATTTTTTTTTATTTATTCAAAGTTTAATCGTAATAATCAAAAGAGATGTAAGAAAAAAAATGCGTCATCTCTTGTGCACTTGCTTAAATTTTCAATATACTTCTAACGCAATACAAGTGTTGACTCGATCGGCTACATTTAAATTTGTCTCCAACTTTGAACAGTTTAGAAATCCTGAGATTTGATTATGGGTCCTTTCCACCAGTCATTGTTGGTTAGTGGAATACTTATATTGAACAGGTGCGTACTGAAAGCAATGTCATCAATTTTACTACAATATGTGTAGCGATAAATTTAGTGTATATTATAAGAGCTATAATAGAGGTTAGGATTATTACAAAGAGATGAAAATATACATATATTCTATAATCTATTACTGTTACCTTAAAAACATGGAATTGTAAAGGTCTCTACACTCTTGGTATGTTATAACTTTGTATGTGGTCTTATATTTTATCGCTTTTTCATCATATTATAATTGCTATTCATTTATCGACTTAAAAGATCAAAACAAGATATTTAATCATAGAATCATGGTGTCGATGTTACATAAAAATTGCATGTAGTTGAAAAAAAAATATATATGAAAACCATTGTCAACCGACTTCAGGGGGAGGGGAGGGGTGAGACTGTACAGGTTCATATCTACGTGGAGATGAAAGGAAAAACTACACATGTCAAAAGTTAGTTGTATTCCAAACAACAATGCTTAAGCATTACTTTTGTCGCAATATAATGAATAATTATAATTTTGACATCTTTATAAGGCGTTCAATCTTAATTTTTTAAATTAAGAATGACGTTGACTGATGAGGTTTCAGGAAAAAGAAAAGATTTTTGATAAAGTGTAGTACGTTAAATAAATAAAAAAAATCTATATTGATAAAGTAACCCAGTTTTAACTCAATATCAATTTGAAAATTTGATATTTCATTATTCGAAGAAAATAAACAGGAACAAAAATCAATATATGGTAAGGTAAAGGAAATTCGAACTAAATTTAAGTTTTTTATTTTTTTGATTGCAATAATAATTACAATGTTAAGGTAACACGTATTTTAAACATTATTTTGCAAATATTCATATGTTAAAGCTAATAATTTTTTTTTCAAATAATTGAATGCTTTAAAATAATTAGATAAAAAAGAATATGAACACAAACCATTCTAGACAACATATCCCAAAAATTTGATAATTGACCCTTTATAATATTAATACCATGATAATAAAATACACTGTACAAAAATAACTTAAGGCTGTAAATAATTTAGAGTTCTTATTATTCAGATTTTAAAAACATTTCATTCAAAATGGGGAAATAATATAAGTATGACAGAGTAAATTCGGACTGTAATAATTACTATCGCTCAAACTCAAATGATTCCTTTATATGTAGCAAAGCTGCTCAAACCCTGTAATATTTCATTATTTAAAGAGTTGTGTTGCTAATAATATTCTGTAAGTATAAAAAGTCTAAGTGTGAAAAATTTAGTTATTTTCCGAGAAATACTGAGGGGCCACTATCATGAAAAGTAGGTCATTGACCAAGTTATTTGAAATTGAAATTTAACACAAGAATCATAGATGTACAATGCCCAATAGCTGGTTTTTTCGTTCTTATCGGTGACGTTTTTAGTAATTTGAGTAAATGTATACCTTCACATGATATATAAATTTCCAACCGTATTTAAACTGACACAAGTTAAAGTGTGTATAACTTCTATGCATGTTTTTATTGTATTTGTCGAGCTAACTAAAATCTATATCTTAAATCCTCATGATGAACTCAATATTTATAATATCGATATTTTTAAGTCGATGTAAGTATAGCTTTTAGCAATAAAATCCATAAATCAGAATAGATGCTTCTGAATATTATTAGTTATGTAGACACTTTGAGTGGTACATATAATAAAGAAATATGTAGGGTCCTTGAAAAATGCGCATAGGGTCAGGCGTAAATCCTGTCGATGGTTCTCTGAAAGATTAAATATTCATGATCCCGATATATCGCTTTTACTGAAAGGAAACATGATTTTAGTTGATGTCATCTGACGCACTGTGAAGCCAGTTATGAAGCTCCATGCGCGGGTTAACGTGAAAAAAACATATTGCTGATGTATGGTTGGTTGTTTCATGTTAGCAATGTTATATGTTAAGACAGCATAACACCGTTTAATGAAGTATTGCTCTCAACCAATAGTGAAATTTCAAAATTTTTATTAGAGGCTGGATAAAGGAAAATATCCTAATACAATACACCTTATGAATAAAAATATGAAGTACTCATCATAACAGATTGTTTTTTGATAGGACAATAAAAGTAAGACAATGTAAATTATTATACTTCTGTTAAAATGTTTCCTGTATAAAGTTCAGAAGGTAAAATATCTATTTTTTATAGTTCATGTATAGCAAAACTATACCCCGGGGTATAGTTTTTGCTATCCACCCTCGGAAAATTTTCATGCAATTTTTGCCTCCAATTTTGATTTCCAGCGATAATTCTATTGGCTGGTGATGTCATAATGACTTCAGTAGCATTGTGACGTCATCAGGATTTATGATTATTCTTGAATTATTATCTTACTCAAAAAAAGTGCAAAAAAGAAATTATAATATACTTCAGTATAATAAAACGCTACTCCACTGGTTGTGAGTGGGATAGCTCTTTTATCAAACCCTTGACAGGCAAGCCCTCGGGGAATAGTTCCCTGTCGTGGGTCTGATAAAAGAGCTATCCCACTCACAACCAGTGGAGTAGTGTATACTATCCGCGCTTTGTCATTTTTAACCCTGGTTGTATTTTTATTACAGTCAGAACTATCATGCAAAAGAACAGAAATTTGATTTATTTATTTTGGCGTTTCAATGGCTAGTGACATATTGTAAAAAAGGAAAGGTAAGTTACATACATAGAATTAAATTGACTGCGCTTTATCTGTTTAATACGATACAAGACACAATTGATATCTTTAGATGTGTATTATATTTTGTACAGCTGATATGCGGAGATAAGCTGCAAAAAAGATGGACCGTGCATGGATTATGGTATGCTATGGACAAAATCATTAAAACGACACTTATTCACGAATAAGCATTCAATATCTATGTTGTAGCACCTGATCCCACCTCTGATGTTTCGGGGGTCCGTGTTTGCTCTGCTCTTATTTTGTATTCTTTTATGGACTTTGAGATTGAATACTGTTCGTTATCTCCATATCCTTCATAGTTACACTTTCTAAAATTATGAGATCGGAAAGCGTACCTTTTCTTGAAATTTTATGCTTCTTTCTTCAGTATGAACTCTAAAGCCATATAACATTTTGCATTTATATGACTGATTTTATGTTGTTTAAGTGTCTCACTCATGTAGATACGTCACCAAGATACCGTTGAAGGGCATCAAATTTTGACCTTTACTAAGTATTCAAGGCCATTAAACAGTGAGGGTTCTTTATCGTGCCAGTACCAACTGTGTCACAGGACATTGGTTTTTTAGGTCTTATCAGAAGGACCTGCAACTTTCACTTCAAGTGCCGCATGCATGGCGCAGGAACAGTTGCTACCCATTTGTTTATGCATTTAGGTCAGTCGCTGCGAAATTCGAACTCACAGCCTCCTGTTCGTAAAGTGATTGCTCTGCCAACGAAGCTTTCGTGTACGGTCATTTATATACAAACTAGTCTATAACCCTTTTTAAAAAAAAACATTTAATATTAACTCTTAAGTTATAATAAAGAATAGAAAGGCAAATATAAAAAGTAAGTTTTTAACAGAGATATATATAAGTAGAGGCTAAAGTATAAGAATATGAATTGTCTTGTCTCATAGAATGCTATTGAAATATTAATGCAAATGTTTAATTCAAGGCCTTCTAACAACAATGGCGACAGAATTGAATTTTGTCAACATGAAGAACAATTTATGAAAACAAAGATTTCAGAGGTACATCATTAGTCAAATGTAAATATTGAAATCAAGAGCAGTCTAGGTAAAAAAAACAAAACATGAAATAAAGTAAAAAAACATATAAAATCAAAACAAAATAAACAAACACAATTTATTTCCTTTTTTCAGGCAACCTTAAACACATTTGACGAGATATGGCCAAACCTGAAACAAGTGGGAAAAAACGAAGAGTTCTGGTGATTTTCTCATATTTATTTAGCATAAAGTCTTAGTCTTTTTCTAAAACATGTAAAATGAATACATAATTAATCTTACCCCTTTATATACAAAAAATAACATTACAATCTGGAAAGTATGAATTGTTTTCAATTTTTAAACAGAAGTCTCTTTTGCAGTATTCACTTCCATCATTATTAAGCACGTAAAAAGGAACTAGGTAATATCATACCTCTGCAAAGTACGATACTAACAAATACATTTACGTTGAAGTTTTATAACGTGCATCCAGTTGCCATGCAGACTAATTCGTTTACAGGTCTCTTTTGGCCCTTTTATAACATAAAAACATACAAATTGAAAAATGGAACCGCTTTTTGTTATCCGTATGTTGTACAACTAAACATATATAATAATCTCAAAAAGCATAGACTGTGTCGACCCAGTTTATACCTACACCGTAACAGATTTTCCCAAATTTAAATGTAATGTCAGGCGGTTCGGTACGTTTTTGAAGCCAATCATCGTGATCCTGGCGACTCAATAAACATGATATAAACTAATTTGTTTTTAACGCGCCATTTGATTGGATAAAAATATTGTATAACCTATTTTGACTAGTTGTTTTTTTTTTTTTTTTTTTTTTTTTTTTTTTAATCAATTTTATTTTCCCAGACCTAATCTATAACAACATATAAACTAACATTACTAGAAAAAAAAATAAGGCAACTGCCAGGGATGGGGCCCTGACTAAGCTCCTTCTAAACAATGATATTTTTGTCCCTATGACATCACGCAGGATGTTATAAATTATATAGAAAAAAATTAAAGTACAATTATTTTCAAAAAAATATATTTATACAGTATACATTATGAAATAAGATAGATATAATTTCAGTGTAGCTGTCGATCGAGGGAGCCACAAATACGTTGCACAGTCCATTTACTCCCCCCTTTTTGACAGCACTACGGGAAGACGGGTCCCTTCCCAGTAGTGTTTATACAAGAATATATAATTTTCACATTAGTTTTGAAAGATTTTCAAAAATCCTTAGCTCAGTGTTAACAAATAGAAAGCGTAATACAGAAGTGTAGAAACAAATTGATTTTTTTACATGATTGTATAAATTAAATTCAGTTTCACTTAAAGACTCTAATCTACATAACATTTTATGTTTATAAATTCTATATGCCACATACGTAATAAGTAAATTAAGAGATCTAGTTTTATCATTTTTTTTCATGGAAAAACCCAACAACAATATGTTTCCACTGAATTTTAAATGATAAAAAACTGCTTATAGTATTCCATATATTAGACACATTATCACATTCAAAAATCAGATGTTTTGCATTCTCTATTTTGTTACAATGTATACACATAGGAGATATATCTTTTTTCCACTTACTCACATAAGCATTGTTACATAATATATTATTCAATAGTTTGTAGCTAAATTCTGCTATGTGTTTATCTCTTATATCTAAAATCTTACATTCATAAATATTTTTCCAACTTGACTCCTCAAATATTCCAAAATCTTTAGATAATATAGCTTGGAAACTGGGTTTACAAAACTTTTTTTCAATAAGATTTTTGTAGAAAAAAATTACTTGATTTTCCTGATATGTTGAAGTTCCCTAAAGGGAAGTTGAAGTTAATTACATTTTGTTTATTTATGTTGCTTGCATTTGAAAAATTGTGTGTTCTTCGAATATTCTTAGTAGCTGACAGAAGAATTTTGTACTCACATAGCCAATTAGATTTGTCAATTATATTGGAAAAATGTTCAAGTGGTCTGATGCAACCCTTGTCATCAAACAATTCATATATATATAAAATTCCAGATTTAATCCAATTGTCAAAGAAAATAGCTTTTCCTTTATAGACCAAATTACGATTATTCCAGATTGGCTGTTGCAAAATATCATCAGAAGATCTTTTATCAAAGTTCAATTCAGTTTTACATTCATTAAAACAACTTAGAACTTCTTTGTAAAATAGAGGAACATGTATATTTTTTAAGCTATCTACGCCTATTGATGAAAGCTTTAAAAGATAATAGATATCAACATTAAGTTTTTTACAGAAATCATTTAAAATATCGAACAGTAAACCTTTTGAATTTAGTAATCGTGGAATCCACGCTGCTTTCAATGATTTTAGTCAACATCGACAATAGAAAGTCCGCCTCGTGATATGTCACCAATCAGTGTGTTCCGTTTAATTCTCTCCGTTTTTTCCCAAATGAAATTAAAAATTAATCTTTGAATTTTCTTAATATAGTTCTCATCGGGAAGACATAAAATTGACGATGCATATATCAATTTTGAAATAGCCAGTGTCCGAATAATACAAGCTTTGCCAAAAAGAGTTAATTTTCTACGTTTCCAGGATTCAAAGAGTTTTTCCATATCATGATATATTCTCATCCAGTTTTTATTGTAACATTCCTCTTTATCATGACCTAAGTAGATACCTAGACATTTAACTGCTTTGTTTGTAACTTTGATTCCACAATGCATATCAAACGCATTTTTCATATTCCCAAGCAAAATGCATTATGTTTTAGTTATATTAATTTTAGATCCAGCGCATTTGCAAAATGCGTTCACAACATCTAATGTATTCTTCATGGATAATTCGTCATTTAATGCTACTGTTAAGTCATCTGCATGCTGTATATTTTTAACCTCTCTATCATTTATTGAGATACCTTTAATGTTATGGTTATTTTGTATTTTAATTGCTAATATTTCGGCAACAAAGAGGAAAAGAAGGGCAGATAGGGGACATCCTTGCCTAATTCCTCTTGTCATTGAACACGTCTTTGAAATCCATCCATTGTTTTTCATTTTAAAAACCGGGTTTGTATAGAGAATGGTTGTCCATTTAATAAAGTTATTACCCATATTGAATTTCTTTAATACTTTAAAAAGAAAGTTCCATTCAACAGAATCGAAAGCTTTTTCGAAATCTAAAAATAATAAAATTCCTCCTTGGTTCTTAGATTCACAATATTCAAAAATGTCTAAAATCAGTCTAGCGTTTTCACCAATGTATCGTCCTTTTATATATGCAGTTTGGTTTTTATTTATTAATTCAAATAAAACTTTTTGTAATCGTCTTGCAAATACAAACGCTACGATTTTATAATCAGTGTTTGTCAAACTTATTGGACGGTAATTTTTTAAAAGTTTTTTATCTCCCTTTTTAAAAACTAATGATATTATTGATTGTCGTTGTGTGTATGACATTATCTCCCGATCATATATTTCTTTTAGAGCGTCATAGAAAAAGGGGCCGATTTGCGCCCAGAAGCATTTATAGAATTCATTAGGTAATCCATCAAGACCTGGTGATTTATCGTGTTTCATATCATTAACAGCTTCAGTACATTCCTCTAAAGTAGGGAATTTTTCTAGGTTATTTTTATTTTCGTTACTTAATAATGGTACTTCAATCTCTGACAGATAGTCCTCAATAATTTCATTATCTATGCCTTTACTTGTATATAAGTTTTGATAAAAGTTAAACATTTCTCCTAATATTTCATTAGTATTATTAATTGTTTCATCGTTAGGGGTCAGAAGTTCTGGTATAACATTCGAGGATTGATGTTGTTTTTCTAAATTTAAAAAATATGCAGTGTTTTTTTTTCTCCTTTCTCAATCCATTTAGCTTTAGATCTTATTTTGACTAGTTATATTTGTATATTAACTTACATGTACATAAAAACGTAAAAATCCATACGATGTTACAATTGAAATATGCAGATTTTTATTGACATTTTTGAATGACAAATTGTTTTACTTTGATAATAATCGTTTGCGCTGAAAGATTAGATGAAAAGTAATGAATTTCTTTAGCTATACTGGTGCATGTGTTACCTGAGTTGGTACAGTTTTCGTTTATCTATAAACCTAAAAAACCTCAGCCATGTCCATTACTTTTATTTGGATAGAGCCATGGCTATCATGTTCCAAATGTATATTTTCGTGATGAGACCTTTCTTACAGTAACAAAAATGACCTCTTGGCCTTGGATTTTTATACACTTTGGCTAAAAGTACATTGGCCATAACATTTTAACTTGGTGCTAGGGCTTTCATACGTGTTTATTTATCTTAAAGCTGAATACAACTCGTAAATAGGCATACGTCATTTTCGATAGCATTATCTACGATACATCAATACTAGCGTATACTCGTCGCATTTGTTACACCTGACAGCTTTATTATGACGGGTATCTGCGTGGAATGGCGACCCGTCTTCGTACTGGTTATCTTGCATTACCTTTATTCATATTTTATTGCAGTTACGTATATCTGTATTGTTTGTCTACTGGACTGACTTATGCAACTATAATCATAAACTTATTTGGTATCTTATTTCCCTGCATTAAACGAAGTATTACGTTATTATTCTCGCTACCGAGTTCTGTATAGCATACGTCCGTCTTCACCGGTGTCGATTGATTACACAGAACAGTGACTAAGTTCTGCCCTTTTTATAGGGGTATGCAGTAGCGAGACTGGGGAACCAAAATGGCGGACAGATTCCTTTTACGAATCGTGTTCAGCTTTAATAGTTACACGGATGTAAACATTTTTGACTATTTGACCCTGACCACAGACTGTGCCTCATTTTTTTTTTTTAAATTAACAATGTATATAAATATTGAAAGGTAAGTATTCCGGCCTTCACAGATTTTTTTTTCTTGCAACAAAGCCTTCCTTTACCAAAAATATTGACTTTTTGATCTTGGTCTTTAAGTTTTACATGTACCGACATTTGAAAAAAAATAACTGTGACCATGAATTTTTAACAGTTGGAGCTAGTGTTTTAATATTTGCCAGTTGTATTTCCTTTGTCAAGGCCTTCCTTTAGCTACCTTTAATTTAAACCCTTTGCGCTTGACCTTGAAGTATACCTCAGACATTGGAAAAGGTTCAACCTTTGCCATAACTTTTCAATGGTTAGTGCTTGTGGTATCATAATTAACTGGTGCACCACTGATAAGAACAAGTCCTGTTTTTGGTAACAGATTTTCATTTTTTTAACCTTAACCCTAATTTTGAGAAGCTGCCAAACTGGGGCATCAGTGTTTCGCAAATAAGTGAATATCTCCTTTTATCCTGCAACTACCCCTTGTATTTCCTTTTAAAGAAATAGAAGTATCCCGAACATCTGTCGACCTGTGTTTTGTGAGAGAAAAGTTTTAGTTTTTGGTGTTGAAGTCGTGATAATAGGGGGGTTTATGTGTCACATTTTCAACAATTTAGAAAAACATTTACAGTTCCTGTGAACTCTTTTAAAAAAACTTTTTTAGGTAATAAAAAAATCTTCCTTTTGTTTCTTTTGACAGTTTGTTTCTTTTAGAAAGAAAAGGAATCATTGCAGTGTAAAATTGTCATTGTTTTTCCTAATTAAGTTGTTGATTGAGTTAGAGCTTAAAGCATGTCCATAAGTGAATACTCGGTGTTTTCAGTATAATTTAGCTTTTTATAATGTATTCCAACTGTACCCTTCGTTACCACGTACTTAAATATATATTCTCAACAGTTTACAGTATAAGTGGCAACAAGATGTCATGTTTTTGTGAAAATAATTGATGGATTCTCCTTATTTTTATTAAGACTCAGTTAAGATTTAAAGTAATTTCCGGTCTAAAGACGAATAATGACCCCCCATCGAATAAAAATGACCTTGGGGTCATTTTTCAACAATAAAAATGACCCCTAACCCGTAAAAAAAAAATCATTTTTTCTTTTGAGAAATGACTCCCTTTAAAGTGATACGAAATTTATAACAGGTGAGAGGGAAAAATATGCTGTATGATATAATTGTTCTTCCTTCGAGTAATTCATGCATTTGTTCGAATAGATTTGATCTTTGTTCTTCTTAGCACGTAGGGGTAATAAAGTTCCTCGAATCTCTTTGCCGAAATATTGACAAATCTGTTTTCAGCAATTAGCAATCAATCAATTAATCTTCATTTCTCTGATAAAGGAGCAAACCTAGAAAATCAAAGATGGCACATAAAAATAAAATTTATGAATATAATTTTTTTTCTTTACTGACTCAATTGATACGTTGTTTCAGAAAAAAATATTTGTTGAAAAAATTAGAATTTGTAACAGACGAATTAATATAGGTGCGTACAAAAAACTAATTTGTTCGAATTAATTAGGTTTCATTCGAACGAGTGAGTAAAAATAGAAATGGATGACAAGACGCCTCGATGTTGTATATTTTTTAAATGTTCCATCCTTTACATGCAGACTATCTCTATCTGATTAAAGATATTTAAAATATTCGCAAATACATATTCTTTTTATCTTCCCCCTCCCAAAAAAGAACATAACGTTAAATCAAAACAAAATAAAAAATAAATGCAAGCAAAAATATGAATAAAACGCTTTTCTTTTCAATATTACTGAAAGAGGCTCTAGATAAAAAATTGATAAGAAGCTTCGCCTTCACACAGGTACTGTCATATTATAATTTACTTCGCCATGATTAAAGCATATTTTAAATTTTGGTGGGGGTATACTTGAAAGTATTGTGGCAAAGTAACAGTTGAAAATTGGTAGAATATTAGATCATTTTAAGCTTATTTTTAGTCCCTCCTTATAGGAAAAGAGGTAGGGTAGTTTTCTTTGTTGCTTTTGTTGATAATCGACTTCCTCCTAAATAAGTAAGGGGGTGGGGTGGGTATATCACCTAAAAACATGCTCTGTAGAGCTATGGGCTAGTTGACTACACATTCTAATGCAAAAACTATACATGTAGATTGATTGATTGTATACTGTTTGACGATCCTCTGCAGAATATTTCACTGATATAGAGACGTCACCATTGCCGGTGAAGGGCTGCAAAATTGAGGCCTATGCTCGGCACTAACGGCCTTTGAGCAGGGATCGAGGGATCTTTATCGTGCCACACCTGCTGTGACACGGGGCCTCAGTTTATACGGTCTCATCCGAAGGACTCCACATTTAGTCGCCTTTTACGACAAGCAAGGGGGTACTGAGGACCTATTCTAACCCGGATCCCTATACATGTAGACATAACCTGTAGACACCCTATACATGTAGACACATTTGATTTAGCACACGTTATTCATTACATTTCTTAATTTTTGTTTTACTCCACCTTTTACACAGTTCTGAGTGTATTTTTCAGATAATTTAACGGGAAAATCAGAATAAACATTTTCATTTTTGTAACGTAACGTCTTCTTTATACTGTATCATAATATGAAAAGTTAAACGAAGACCATTTCTTTTTATGTCACCGTAATCGAAGATTAGGGGGTATTATTAGTTATCCAGGTTCAATCAAGGGTGTACGGGGATTTACCCCGGGTTGTATTCCATACACCCTGAGGCCGAAGGCCGAAGGGTGTATGGAATACAACCCGGGGTAAATAACCGTACACCCTTGATTGGACCTGGATAACGAATTTATTTCCTTTGTACCCATAAAAATGCTTTGTAAACATGATTTTTAGCTTTTATCATAGAGAATGTATGCATTGTGACGTCACGTTTTATTTACACCCGGCTCAAGTCGGGTGCACGGATATTTACACCCGACTTTGTAACCAATCAAAGCTCGTGTTACAAGCTAGATAGGAAATAAATAGTTTTATCTTGTCCGTCTGTATGTCTGACCGCAAAAACTTTAACCTTCACCATAACTTTTCATTTATCGGAGCTATGACTTTCATATTTAATATGTGTATTCCTTGTGACAATACCTTACTTTAGTACCACCAAATTTGATCTTTAGACCTTTACCTTTGAGTTTGTCCCATTTTACACATAAATGCCATTTTTTAAAGCGCTAAGCGCAGCGCAAAGCGCTTTTCTGTCAGCGTAAATTTATTTCCGTTCTGGTTCCAGCGCCACTATATAACCAAGATAGATAACTCTACTTGTTATTCTAAAAATACGCAACTCGAAATCCCGGACTCTCTTTCGGCTATTTTAGTGTAATGCTGCTTTACGTGCATTTCTAATAATAGAAGGCAATTGGTAAGGAGAGCAGTTCTTATCATGCTCTTCTCTATATATGTAGTTCATTTAAATCATGTCGGTACACATTAATTTGGTACCATGTAGCTTACAACTGCTGCCTCTATGGCGCAAATACTGAATTAAAAACAGTTTTATTATTTATCATGTACATGCAATAAAGTGATTGAATATTCAATACGTAACCAGTACATGGTTTAAAACTCAGATGGGATTTTGATAAGTTATTAAATCTCAAACTGGGAGTGAGTTATTCAGAAGAAGAAATCACATAAAATTGATTTACAATGTACTACTTACATAATATGGTACGTTCTATATATCCATATAAACTATAATTATTTTTTTCTTCTTTACAATTATTTCAGGCAATGTAACTAAAACAAGCCTTTCTATTAACATACTGCACCATGCTGAGATTTATCAGTGAAGTTGATTTTCGCATCTAAGTATCAATTAGTAACAGACAGGAATGCATTCAAGGACGGTCTTTTTTTAATCTCTATACTTGTGTTGTACATAATTCGAAAGGAAGGACAGTTTGTGGCTCTACGGACATTAGAGCATGTGGTGGATGTGTTTTCAACAAATCCACTCAAATAGTAAAACTTATTTATCGGAATACATGTATTGAGCTCTAAAATTGTGCGTGTAGTGTGCAGAATATGGCGAAAAATCCTAAAACCTTAATTAACGTTCTTAACAATGGACAGAAATAATGCTGATGAAATGTTTAGTAAACGGTGTAATACTTGAAGTAGGGAACTAGGAATTAATAGTTTATGTAAAGATGTGTCTCAGATGTGTTGCCAATTCTTAATGAAGACTAAATAAAAACAGAATAAAATAATATTGTATACTAGTACCTTCATGAAAATTTATTTATACTTGAGATTAATACGGCATTTTCTTTCTTGGACTCTTGAATTATTAATCATTGATAAAGCAGGAATATTATGAACAATTATTTTCAGTATTCCTTTTTAACTAGCACAAATTCATATTACGTAAAAACGTGTTATTTACTTTTGAGTGACACATATTGTATATCAACACTAATGTTACTGCAAATACATGTACGCTATAAATCATATATTCTGAAAATCAGAGATTACAGGATAGCATCAAAAGATAAATACAATATCTTTATACTAAAATGTATATTTACATATTACCTCTGACATAAAGGACGTTAATTCTACGGATGTTTATTTCATTCACATAGAGTTGTTTTGTCATATGACGATGATGCCAATCTTCAATTTGAAAAAACTTGTAAACGCAGAATGAATTTATTATTAAATATGATCACGAGAAGATTTTATCTTTCAGTGTTGCGCGTTAATGAGAGGAATTTTAGCGACATTTCAAGTGTTCACATTTTTTTCAAATTACAATGTATACAGTTTCCAGCAAAAGTATAGCTACATGTACATTGAGAGTTTAAATTTCATCGGAAAACTCGATTACCGCCTCCCTTCCAATTAATTGCAATTTATACGCAAATACGACCTCTTATAGATTCCTACGAGGCGATGTGAAAAGAAAATAATTTTACATGCAAGAATATTTTCTTGCAATTTCGTGTACAGTACTGTAAGAATATATAGATTGATCTTTTGACATACGAAGATAATGTATAATGCTTGAAAAAAAGGCATGAGACAATCTTGAATTTCATATCCCAACGAGGTTTGCATATTTAGGACTCACATACTTTTTGACAACTGTGCTTGACCTAGTGCTATCGCACTGTCAAAATATCGCTTAAAATTCAATACAACAGGACATTTTAAATTAAAATAATTCTGACGAATTTCAAATCGATATGCTTAGCGCTTCCCAGTACTTTCAGTACTTTGATTTTTACTTTTGCCATTACTTTTAAACTGGCTTTTAAACTTGACCGGAGGTCATTTTTCGACGTAGAATAAGACTGGGGGTCATTTATCGACGTCGAATATTGACCGGGGGTCATTTTTCGCTGTCGAAAAATGATCCCCGGTCATTATTCGATGGGGTTCATTGTTTGTCTTTACACCGGCTGTCTCGCATCCTGTTGTATGTGAAACAAAATTTTATCGTAGTTTGTTGTGTTGAAAAGCGTTAAAATTTTGGAAAAAGTGATTTTTGGACAACAAGAATTTACCAAAATCAACAGTTTAAAAACTTTAGACTTTTAAACTTTTACTCAGCCATTTCCCACGTTAAATCAAAGTCCAGGTTTTTTTGATATCATTGACAGCAACTTTTTCAATCAAAATGGAACTCGTAAATTTACTTACCTGATCATTGGTCATTAGCAAAATTATTTTGTTAAAATACATTCTGATTGCGCACACAAGTACTCTGAATTGACATCAAAGAAATGTTTGAGTTTCTGATTGACAATATCAATGTGGTTTTTGGAGACCAGATATTTCAACAATCTATTGGAATTCCCATTAGTACCAACTGTGATCCGTTGTTAGCAGACCGTTTTTATATTCATATGAAGCAGAATTTGTGCAAAATCAAATGCATGAAAAGAAGTAAACACTTGCTGTAGCATTCGACTCGACGTTTTGGTATATCGTCGACGCATAGTCAATTAACAATGGTCATGTCCATTCATACGTCGATACGATATAATCTGGAGAGCTTGAGATAAAAGATACAACAGAGTCTTACACATCTGCTTAATACTATGATAATTTACTTGAAAAAGACGTTAATGGAAATCTAACAACCGAGCTATATGATTAACGTGATGACTTTAACTTTTTTATTGTCAACAGCCCTTACTTACACAGAAATATACCTCCATCACCTGCTAACAGAGTGTATGTAGCTCAGTTGATTCGATACGCTTAAGCATGCTCTACGTATGAAAAATTTCTAAAACAAGGTTAACTATTAACAAGCAAGTTGATGAAACAAAAATGAAACAAAAATGTCAGCAGTCTCGTTTAAAGTCATCATTTTGTAAGTTCTATTGTCGATACAATGACCTTGTCAGTAAATACAATTTATCATTGAAACAAATGCTAACTGACGTTTTTCAAAGTAATTGTTAGTCCATTATGCGACCGATTTTTCCTTTATTTCCCGCTCATTACAGGGAGCACACGGCAGGTCTGACGGTTCGGAAGGGGATACTTACTCCTCCTTGATACCCTATCCCACCTCTGATGTTTCATAGGCCCATGCTTGTTCTGCTCCTATTTTGTTTCATTTTATGGACTTCGATATTTTTTGACATTCACCTTTTTTATACCCATAGACACAGGCAGAAATCATGATGTGTATAAAAGAGCCTGGCACAGAGTTAATGTGAAATAAATTGTACCAAAGAAATAGCAAAATTTTCCCAAACACATTACGGGTGCACAAGGATGCAACGAGTTTATTTATGTGACAAAAAGTTAATAATAATTGTATTAATAACCTGCGCCAAAGCGATTTATGTGAAACATTCCCAAAAAGAAGAAATGACCGTCACGTGATCAACAAGGTCATGTGATATCGTGATATGATTTTAACAAATATATATTTATATATTGTCTTGAGAAATCTCTATATAAATTTGGCGTACTTATTAATAAGTACATAACGTAAAAATAATCCTCAAAATCAACTCTGCAATGCAGTGTTACGTTTAAGATGCATTTCAAGTTCCGATAAGCCTAAAGAGTACTGCTTATTAGTAATCGTAAATAATCAATTACTGTAAGGAGATTCATGATGAGGGAATAGATATTTCAAATTTTTCGTGAAGGGTTTCAAATAAAAATGAATACGTTTTCATGAAGGAATTTGATTTAATCTCTCTCTTTCTCTCTCTCTGTATCCTGAAAGTCATTAACATTTTAATAATTCAAATTATTAATTGCGTGAATTGATGAAGGAAATTTTTTTTTAAACCTATAGGTCTTACCAGTGGAGAAAACATGGGACATGTGCTAAATGGGTAAATGGAACAAGGACTGTAAATGATTACTTTTCTAAGGCTGCTGAGTTGGCGCCGAAGTATGATATCTATAGGTATGTAAGTTGGTAGACAAAGTTTGCGGTAATGTTCGTTAATTACTTTTAAGTCGAGAACTTTATTTTCGCGTAATAACGCGAGACGGTGTGCTCGCAAAAATTTAAACCTCGCGTATAATTGAATTACCTTAAGATGATATAGAGCAATAACCACAATTCGTGAAATTTTAGTCTCGCTAATCACGAGTTAATGACTATCTCGCGAAAATAAGGTGTCGCGAAAATTTAGTGATTTACAATAATTTTTAATTTTTGTTCTGATGTGTTGAAAAGAAAGGTGTTTGATTTTTAATGATACAACCACAGAAAGCTTTAGGGAAAACTTTTATTGGTATCATTCGTCATTCTGTCCAGATTATCTTTGTAGTCCATATGATAAATTATTCTCTTTATTGGCCTAAATTAAGACAAAATACTACAAAAATCAAAAAGAAAACATAGATAGAATGTTTCTTACAACTAAAACTAAAACTTGAAACAAAAGAAATAAGCTTAACTTAAATGAAAATGTTTGAAAATTAATGGTTTCATTGCGTATTGTTAGGATTGTTTTGAAAAAAAAATCTTCTAAACCTTCTCACCTTTCTCTTAATCTACATTACATACTGTTCTTCAGTTAAGTTTGATATGTTAAGACCATTGATTCATAGAAAATTATTTGTTTGAATGTTAAAGTTCTAATGTTGATTGATACAATTTCCCCAATATATTCCAATGTACAACGTTGTTATATTATTGTAACTCACCATATCACAGGGATCATGATTAAAACATATGTTTAATTCCTCAAACACCTTTTACCGGTATGTTATTTCTATTGCGATTTGATACATTATTATGGCCACCATAAGGCAGATGGGCAGAGATAAAACATTTAGAAAGTACTATTTATTTGAAATACTTTGCATATCTTTATACTCCAATGGACACCTTGATTCACTATAATGGTTTAGCAATAGCCCCTGAGATTTGATTTGAGATACATATAATTTACATTTTATCTGAGAGCTCTAACATTTCTTGTCTAGTGATTCTTGTGTTGACATTTTAATGAGTTAAGCAAACTATTGTGTTTTTTTATTTCCTTGGAAGGAAAATTGATCTAAAATTAAATAATAAATCCCCTTTGACTCAAGAAAGCTTAAAACCACATTTGGTAAGAATTTGCTCATTGGCTCTCAAGAAATTGTATACATATGGAGAATTTATAAACAGGCGGACAAACTAACATACAGACAGATACTGCAAAACTGGTGATCAGGAAAAGCTCACCTGAGGTTCAACAAAGGTGAGGTAAACAGGTGAAAGAAATAGAATTTAGTGATGCTCGTAAATATGTATATTTGTTTCATAATTAAAGGCTGTCAAAATAGTCAAAACATTCCTTGCTTTTTGGAATTTAATTCCGAATACTGATTAATTGTCCTTCTAATAAGTATCCCCTTTTATTAAACACGCTTTAAAATCAATTGAAACAGTATAAATTAAAAGCAAAGCAGAAACATCTATGACGAAAACAGGGACCATAGAGATGGAAGTATCCCATTTGCATAAAAAGTGTTTGTTACAATTTAAAAAATAGTGTTGATATTCTTGAATCAACAACTTATTTGTCACATGTTTGCCTTAAAATTGTTCAATCCTAAAGTACACTTTTATGTATTGCTTCAACTGAGAGACGAAAACTTTGTTTGCACATGATTATGGTTTACTGGTAGGTGATTGAAAAGAAATTGACTATAAAAAAATTTAAAATCATCACGTCTATAGCAAAACAATTTTTATTAGCCTAGGTTGCGATTAACGTCTGTTTCAAGTGAATTATTCAGTTATGAAACTGATGTGCTAAGTATTTCAAGTCTTTTTTATCGAATAATCAAAGGGAATGAACGTTGTAAACTGATTTAACGCCATAAATGTATGAAAATGTTGAAGGTCACAGTTTCCTTTTTTCTAGAATAATTGCAAACCAAAAAAAAAATCATAGGGAATGAGCGTTGTAAACTGATAAAACGCAATAAATGTATGAAAATGTAAAAGGTCACAGAGTTCCCTTTTCTGGAATAAT
This sequence comes from Saccostrea cuccullata, assembly GCF_032062105.1. Taxonomy (NCBI): domain Eukaryota; kingdom Metazoa; phylum Mollusca; class Bivalvia; order Ostreida; family Ostreidae; genus Saccostrea; species Saccostrea cuccullata. Next base: position 49,691 of record NW_026931374.1, on the reverse strand, counting down.
TGCAAAACGATAGGAAATACTTTTAAAATTCGAATCTTAGGGCACCAAAAAGTACATTTACAAAGGGTTTCAGTTTACGCGCAGTCAAATAAATAAACTGGTTACATTGACATAAACCTAGATAAGATCTTTATCTCAGAATAATCTCAATTATACTCGCACTTTCTGAAGTAAGTTCGGTTTTATTTTTGTTACTTATGTCCGAAGTTAAGTTGAAAATCGCTGTTCATTGCCAGGTTTGTCTTGCGATTACTGTAAACCAAGTATTATACGCGTGCGATAAATATCCGCGAGTTCCACGAGTATCCTCTGCTCGCGGAGATTTATCGTCGCGAACCAGTTGTTCATTATATTCCTATATTATGATTTATTTAGAGTTATTTGCCTTTTTTTCAATTCCGATCCCGACGGTTCAATAATTAATCACGGAAGAATTCTACTGTTATTGTAGAAGAAGCAGTTGAAATTTAATTTCAAACATTCAGAAAAAATAAAAACGAATGGCAAATCTAAAAATGTTTAAAATGTCAATAATCATTTTAACTTGTGTTATTATTGTTCATTTATTGTTACAGACGAGTCGAGATCCGAGGTAGCCTGGTTAATTACGGCTAAATATGGCCCAGTCCTGCTCTGTCCCAACCATTTATAATAATTGACCCTTGGCTATGTAGGTATTGGAAAGCGTCGATTACACAATTAGTATGAGGCACTTTAACAATGTAAGAGTTTTAAATCAATTTTAATCTCCTAAATTTTTTCCCGATTTTCGCCTGAGCGTTGTGAAAATGTGTATATGGAGTATACTCATGGTAAACATTTTACCCACTTTAGGGGCGGATATAAGATTTTCAATTGACGCAATGCACAGATTGTCTTGAAAAATGCAAAAGCAGACCTCACGCTACCATTTTACCTAGTTAATGGGCGGATACAAAATTTTAATTAGATTAAAAAATACCAGTGGAAATAAAAAAAAATGGGACCACTCGGCGCGGTTTAGTTCTCTAGCGGTCAGTCGCGAATAAAAAATGACGCGTATAATAATTGGTTTACAGTATTCTACAGTGTGTAGAATATGTTGCTGCTAGAATGGTGTGTCTGCGATGTCTGTGCGACAAAGTACGAGGTTTGTACAATTTAAGTAAGAACTAAGGCGACAGCGTTACGAACTGGTTAAGATATTTCTACGATTATGAAGGATTAAACGCGCATACATACGATACTCGTACGAAGGACTACGATATGCCACGTTACATACACGATATTCCCACGACTAATTTTTACGATTATACATGTAATGGAATGCATATACATGTATAGAGTAAAGGGAGATTTGTCTGAAATCATTAAACATCATAGTTATGTTATTTGATCATGGTAAAAACTACAGTGTGGAACTTTTGATTATGTTCAATCTCTTCATGTGTTTATTGTACATGCTGTTTATAGTTTCTGTTACACTTGTTTTTTTCAGTTTCTTTCACTTTTCTAAGCTTCTTTCCTTTTATTTTAGGCAGTATTTTGATTTCGACAGTGTTAACATCAGACACCGTCTGCCTAAATCGTATCAATTTGTAGTTCAATCGCACAGTTTTCGTACAGCACTTGCCATCAATCGTCTATTTTCTTATCATATTCTTGGGAAATTCGTACTATGTTCTTATCAATTCGAAGAACACTCTCAGTATCTCGTAGGACACTCGCATTAACTCGAGAGACAGTCGCACAAACTCGAAGGACACTCGAAATAACTCGTAGGACTCTTGTAGTTTCGCGAGTACAACGAAGTTCCGCGAATGTCACACGAACTTCGAAGATTTACTTCGATTATGAGTACGAGTGTAATGCGGATGCTGTGCGATTGTTTACGAATAATTAAGATTCGTGCTGTGTCAGCGATTGTTTTGAACATGCTCAAAACAATCGCCAAGTATGGCGATTTGCCGCGATCCAACACGATCAAGGAAGATATCCTGCGAGTAATTCTGCGATAAATCCCGATTTGCTGCGAATTTTGAATTCGTATTCATGGTAGCTCTAAATCGTGACAGTGTGACACGGGCTGTAAGGTTTCGGAATTTTGATTTCGCCCCATTGGGTGAAATGGGGGTCGTAAAATGACGTGTTGTTTATGCAAAAATCCCCGTATTCCCTGAACTTCTGCTACATTTTACACAGCAGCCTAATCATCCTTTAAGAGATGGTTGGTGGTGTCATGTGGATGTGCATTAAGGTTTTGCAATTTTGATATTGCCCCACGGGGTCAAATGGGGGTCCAAAAAAGCCCCGTCTTCCCTGATTTGCTCCTACATTTTACACATTAGCCTAATCACCTTTTGGGAGATGGATGGTGGTGTTATGTAGATGTGCAATAAGATTGCAGAATGTTGATTTTGCCGGGGGGGGGGGGGGGTCAATGGGGGTAGAAAATTGACGTTTTTATGCAAAAAGCCCTGTCATCCCTGAATTGCTGCTACATTTTACACATTACCATAATTACTCTTTGGGAGATGGTTGATTGTGTCAACTTAGCCCAACTTATAAGAAGCAGACTTAATAAAAACACAAGATACAATATTAGAGTCAAATGGAAACTATTTCTACTACTTTGGAATCACATGATCGTTTATTATTCCAGATACAGGGAGTGACTAGGGAGATCAGAACCCCCACCTCCCTACTGGAATTTGCAAAGTTATTTAAATAGAACTTCATACTGAAGCAGACTGTATACTGAAGCAAATAATAAAAAAAAATGACTTTGGATATCCCCCCAAATACATTGGACCCCCTCTATCATTGTTTTTGTTTTGTTTACTTGTTTTTTTTTATTTCATTCTCAGGAAATTCTGGACTGGAATTGTTTTACTAAGATATGCTCCCCCTTCTAGTAAACAAAATTCTGGATCTGCGCCTGTATACGGAATGTCACGTTGAGAACGGGATGTAACTTCACAATTTGAAATTCGTCTACTTTGGCATGCAATAATTTTTTAGCCTAAACCTGACCATTTGCATTTCAATTTATTATAACGCAATCTATATTAAAACATGTACTAACCGACTGTCATAGGTCATGTCAACTTCATGAAATATAATCCATATAATCCAATTTAAACACAAACTGATTTTAACTGTTACACCATGCATCAGCATGTTCTATCTCATTCGGCAAACTTTAGCTAATTCCGTCGCCTTCATACATGTGTATTAGATGAAATGCGAATCGGCCGACGTGTGCCGAATAGTGATATCTAAAAATATGATATTGATTGATTCATTGTATGTTGTTTAACGTCCCTCTCGAGAATTTTTCACTCATATGGAGACACCAGCACTTGCCGGGGGAGGGAATTTTGTGGTGTTTGTGGGGAGTAGGGATGGCCAATTGGCCATTGACAAGTTCATTGGGTTGTATTTTCAATGGTTTTTTTTGGTTTGCTTGACTAATTACTAAAAAAAGCAGTTTGCAAATTTTGATAAATTCATCAAAAACCCTTAGTACTATTATAATATTTTATGTTGTTGAGAAAATAAATTTGAAAAAGTCAAATCATGTGCAAATATATTTATCAGAATCTAATTTACATCATTCATTAAATTCTTATATCAGACTGGTTATGATTTGAGTATACGAAATATATATAAGAGGCTCATAGATCACATGGTCACTTGGACGAATACATGTATTTTGACAGGAGCGGATCCAGATTTTTTTCCATGAGTAGGGGGGCACCCCAGTCTTAATAAAAAGTACAACTAAGCAAAAACAAGTATCTCGCTATATCTTCAAAAAGCTATTTCTTTTTTTTGGGGGGGGGGGGAACTTTTCATACCAATTACATATTTGTGTTTCCAAGGGGGGTTGCGTTTTCCGAGGGGGGGTCCAAGGTAACTGTTTTCTTCCTTTAATATACAAATTTAATAACCTTGCAAATTCCAGGGTAGGGCCCTGACCTCCCCCTCTAGATCTGCGCATGTGTGATAATTACAGAATTATATTTTGACGTTTTCCATGGAAAGCGCAATATAAAGTAGTGTGTATTTAGAGGCAAACACCTTAGTTCGGGTATTACTATCTCATGACAACATATAGTTATGCATTAGAACTGACTCACTAGATTTTATGCCGATTAAAAAAAGGCGAATAAATAAGTGCTTTCTCGATAACTCTTAAAAAGCAATAAAACGTACTATGGTTAACAAAAAATTGAAATATTGGGTCATAAATATTAGACTTCCCCTAATAAAAGTACTAAAATAGTAGATTACAATTATCTATAGTTTACAATAGTAACAAAGTAAAAGCTTTCGGGCTTTGATTTGCAATAGTGAGAACTTGAAACTTTACTCTAGTAAAGGCTTTGGAACTTTGATTTACTATTGTGAAAACGAAACATTTTCATTTACTATAGTGAAATCCTTGGAACTTTGATGTACTATAGTAAATACTTTCGAACTTTGATTTACTATAGTGAAAACTTGGGAAGTTTGATTTACTGTAGTAAAAACTATGGAACTTAGATTTACTATTGTGAAAACTTTGGAAATTGATTTTTTAGCTTCTAAGTCAAAAGCCGTTCTCGTAATCTTCTTTTCCAACCACTTATTAACCCCTTCTTTGATGAAAATGAAAAAGTTCCATAAATTTATTTACTAGACATTACTTTCAATAACATACCTTGTCGACTCCTTACTATATATGGAGAATTTGATAAACTGGATTTGTGTCGCTAAAAGCCTAATTCTTCCGATTTGTTTGTTTGATGATGCTGACGACAATTTCGAACTCAATATATATAATAAGCACACAACTACTCAAAATCAACAAAAATCTACTTTGCAATTATATATGTTTCCCTTTTCTTTCAGAATTCTTAAAAAAAGGAAAGATAATACCAAACAGAAACACAAAGTACAAGGTTAGCACGTTTCAAAAATAGAAGTAAATTATATCTTTGTTTTTCATTCATTTCGTGCAGTGAAATATTTTCATTACAGATTTAAAAAATCACAGAACGAATCAGGAAGGAAACTGGAACAAATCCTATAATAACTGTAAAAACTACAAACAAGGTATCCATAAACATAAAAATATTGATATATCAGAGTTTATCATATATTGTCAGATTAAAATAGTCCGATTGAAGGTGAGAATATCTTTGCAAATATATAGATGTAAACTGAAAGTGACTGTCAGATTTGGCGTCTAAAACATGTACAGAGTGAGTCAAGGTTAAAAGTTCATGCATATATTATTATAATTTCCCCCATATATAAATACAAGAAAACTTGTTAATTACGAACACGGATATTGCGAATTTACGGGTATAGCAAAGTCATCTTTGATCCCCCAGATATATAAATTTTAAGACTTTCTTTTACGGGCATAAGGAAATACGGATATAGCAAAGTAATTTCAAGGGTCCCTCTAACTTCGTTATAACTGAATTTCGCATATATGGGTATAAGTAAGAATTCACATGTATTCTCTTATCTAATATTTTAATACGAAAAAGGCTGATAATATGCATCTTAGATTTATAGTTTTTTGTCTCGAAACATTCAGAAAAATAATATTTCTTTCTAGAAAACTGAAAAACCATGGATATGGGAAGTCCGACTTTGTTTTGATATTACCTTCAAGATAAAGGATTGCGAAACAAAAAATAATGATGAAGAAAATACTAAAATTGTTTATCCACATGACGAATCTTGGCAGACACATCCAAAAAAAATTTGCAAGAACAAGACATCTTTGTGAATATACATCAATTTTAACTCGTTTGAGAAGTGAAATATCAATTCATATAATTATAGTTGCTTTATCTATCTTATACAATTTTCGCTTTGACAAAATTATGCAACATTGAGACAGAGAGAGACAGATAATATTCAATATTAATGTGTAATTTTTATTATGATTATTTTAATTTTTATATGTGTCTGTAGACATTTCCCGGCCGTGATTATACTTAGACAAGAAGATGGAAAGATGCATCAAAATTAGTATTGTGCTGTCATAGATTTTATTGAACAGATAAATGTAAGAGAGAGAGAGAGAGAGAGAGAGAGAGAGAGAGAGAGAGAGAGAGAGAGAGAGAGAGAGAGAGAGAGAGAGAGAGAAGGAATGTTATCGTCAGCATGTATATTATGAAGTAAGTGTAATATAGTTTACTATTTGTTTCAAATAAATCTTTCTTAACTGCAGGAAAAAATTAATTTGTAGTTCGTATCTTAAGTCGTCTCCTGGTGGTTATAAATGAAGCTTTGTATAATAGAGTAAAGTAAAATCAAACAATAAAAAGAGGGAGCAGCGCAAAGCTCTGAATGATGGTGAGATCAGGCCCTGAGACCATTAACTGAGAATAGACTTAAGTCAAAATTCTTATTTTTAATATCTTGAGTTTCACTTATTAATTTTGCTTAAAATTTTGCAATTTTGAATAACATTTAAATTCCAACATATTTTGAAAATTATGTTCCATTATCCAAATTATGTCAAAAGTTATACTGGATTGAAATTTTGACTTAAGTCTGTTCTCAGTTTATGGTCTTGGGGCCTGATCCCATGTTGTCTGTGTCCATGGTCATGCCCAGGAAAAAAAGAAGGTCTAATATATAATACGAAAAGTCAGATAACATTCAACTAAATCAGAAGCTGTAATTGTCATTGTGTCCATAATGAAATTTATGAAATGTTGAATACAAGCGGGACTGTTGATATCCATGTTTCATTAACTTAATTGTTAGTAACTTGCCTCGTTTTAGAAATTGTTTATAGGTAGAGCTTGCTCCTGCTTACGGTATCGAATTTTTTCTGCTAGCTGTGATAATTGTATAATTCTGAATATAAAAGGGAAGTTAACGATGAAACAGATAAAGGTAGTAAATTTATCACAAAGTCGTTTTGTTATGTTTCCAATAGTCCCCTTTTCTATGTTAATATGAAACAAACGTGTTGGACTTAGTGATATCATTATTTTCAAGTCACAGCATATACATGTGTATATACGAGGGTTAATCCAAAAGTAATGTCACAACTTGATAAAATTGCTATAAATCGAAGTAAAGCAACAAAATTTTATGTGATGGAAATTTTATTTATTTAAAATCAGACCTGTAATTTTCAAAAGAATATGTTGTATACTGTCCAAAATATCGCATTTTAAACAATGTGCGTTTATGTTAGTCGCCGCATATAAATGATGACCGTCAAGCAAAAACCACCCTTAAGTGAAAATTTTGACATTTTGAGTTGTTTAGTGATTATGATAGAAAATTTTGTCCTCTTTCAAATGATATATAATATCTAGTTGTTTAATGACTAAAAATTAGTGAATTTTTTTCAAATAAAAAATACAAATTCTTCGTCATGACTCCGTGTTTTATCGGAAAACGTCAATTTTTTTGTTCCCACATTTCCATGTTTTATTGTAAAAACTGCACAAGATAAATCACCTCGGACAACAAATGACATTACATAAGTGATTTTTGTTTATTACATTGTTATTGTCACTTTTTATGATCGATAATTTTAGCATTTTAGAAGAAATATCAGGTCCCCCCCCCTTAAAAAGAGACACGATATGTTTTGTTTCTTTTTTTACAATCATTTTTGTCAGTTTATCTTTTTTTAGGGGTGGAGGTTTATATGGTCTTTGTTCTTAAAATCGTAAAATCTCGACGGAAAACTCAAATTCAACTAATACTAGACACTTTTACCCCCCCCCCCCCCCAAAAAAAAAGAAAGGAATACACAGTTCAGATCAGGTTGATAGTTTGAATGCTCTTTTGTTTCAGAATTTTTTTTCTCGTCATTTTGTGATTGAACAAACATTTGAACAATTTCATGATCATGGTATGTCGAGTCAACAGATGAATGAAAGTAACTGTTGCGAATTGATGATACATGAACGTTGAGGATATCTAAATTTATAAGGCCACAGAGAATCTTTCCCGTGTCTCATGTATACGAATTTGAATAAATTTGGAATACGGAAATTATGTCTGTTAATAAGGGGCATTCTGTGCCTACTGCGACACGGGAACTCAGTTTATACGGTCTCATCAGAAGGACCGGTCTCCACGTCCCGCCGTGGGATTCGAACCCGCAACGAGAGAGAAAGTATATTATTTCACTCATAAATTAAATAAATACTTTCTGTCCTTGTGGGTTTTTCTCCAAATGAATTTATTCTTTTTTGGAGCAGTTTGCTCCTTTTGAGAGAGAGAGAGAAGAAAGAAGGAGAGAGAGAATTATACTACCGGTAATAGTATGTTCATGCACTAAGTATAACATACATGTACATGCACGCCACGTGGAGCGGAATTGAAAGCTCATAAGAATAGTCCAGTGCATAATGCACCTGTCGTAATTCTGTTGAGAGGGGTGCAGCGGGTTGTACAAACAGCCTTGAATATGGTGTTAATCCCATTGCATGTCTACTTCCTGCTGGTTTATCCCCCTCCCCCCCCCCCCCTCCCACACACACACACGAAATAGGATTTTCGAGTTTGGACATTTTTTTCTTGTCAACTTTTTTTCAGGTAAGTTAATTTTTTTCTCTGGCTGCCCCCCTTTCAAAAACGATGCTAGTTTCACGGTACAGTATTGTAATTGTGGTTTGATTGGTTGATTAAATGAACATTAAAATTAATAGCTTAATTATAGAGTTATTAGCCAAATGCTAAATATTTCATCAGTTTCAAGTTTTATTTGAATCACTGAATTTACTCAATTTAATTTCTATAACCTAATCAAAATATAAGTTGCTTATATCCACCCCAAACCATGTAGTACTCGGATACAACACAATTAAGAGATTAAATGATTTCATTTTCATGATAATTTCATATCTTTTCCTAAAACATGTAGGCTGCATTCGTCTTTGATTAACTGATCGGATTCATAATGTTGCCTTATTTTTCCAACAGATTAAAAAATTAAAAAAAAAGAAGGTTTTTTAACTCATTTTAACAAATATTTTATAGAATGAATAAGTAACAGTTCCTACTTTCCCCTCTAAATAGCAAAACATGCAAATAAGATATACACAGATCTACCGCAAAATCTTTGGAGGAAGTGGTAAATACTGAACGCTTCCTGTTGCCAGGTAACAATAAATAATTATAATGCAGGTTACTTAATCCCTTCGTTTTTAACATATGTAGATTATTTCACACACATAGGAAGCGATTCATTTTTTATGTCTTTTTTTTTGGGGGGGGGGGGATTCTTGACAAGCAATAGGAAACTAAAACAAAACGAACTTTTTCATTTGTTATAGTACATGTATATTTGTCCGGCCAAATTGTACTGAGGGCTTTGTTTTCCAACTTCAATTATATACTGATAAAATTTCTGTGACCCGCCTCCCCATTTCTTCAAGCTATTTTTTGATTTTTGGTACATAACGCTGTTTAGATTGTAATAAACTTACACACCTTTGTATGAAATCCAACGCCTTGGCTTCACACTTTGATTAGGTTTTCTCTGCTTTTTATCATAAATATAGAAAAATATCAATAAATAGTGACAAAAATAATGTTGAATAAGAGTAGATCTATGTCCATTTTGTTGCTGCCCTAGTCTAAAGATAATATGCGATTTCTCCCCCATATTTATGTTTTAGAAGTAAAAAGAAAATGTTCCCCGAAAATGAAAATAAAGGCGAAGATCGTGGTATTCGCTACTTCAAAGGATTTTCACCTTCAGTTTGCTGTAAATCATTATTTTTTTTTTCATACTAAACAGTGGCCTTTAGTAATTATACTTACGACTACTCATTATGTCACAGTTGTTTAGTACATGTATAAGCATTTACTGTATGAAGAAATATTATAATTAATGATGCGTCTTCACACTGCATTTATTTGCAAAATGCGGCGAACATTTATGACGTCAACTTTAGCGCTCGTTTTCTCGATAACGTCATAATGCACATAAGGGTGGTTTTCGCTTGACGGTCATCAAATATAACGTCATATGACGGATATGTACCGTCATACTTTTAAGCGTTTCCTCTTCGTTTCATCAAAAAATATTCTTGATTCGCAAACACTTTCACCAATTCAACTTTCTTAAAGAATTCTCAGTACCATGATACACTCACATTCTTCATAGTTAAGCCCTCTGTCAATTTCGTCATGAACAGTAGCATAAGACAAACTTAAAACTTCACATTTCACTCTATACGTCTTTGTTGACAACGTCAGGCATCACTGAACGTTTAAACCGTCTGATCTTCCATCTTTCGATTTTCTTGTCCTCTGCTGATCATTTAGTGAACATTCACCCGCCCAAAATTGCTGAAACCATTTATTAAGATGTTTTATTTACATTCTTTATTCTGTAAGTCTGACTAATTAACGTAACTATCGCTTGTGATTTCTATATTTAGAAGCAAAACTGCAGTACAACTTGTCGATTCGTTTTCCCCATTTCAAAAATCACTTTGTTTGATACAACAGAGTAAAACAACGATGTTTATGATCTAAGGTACGCATGCCGTCTTTTGATTTTCAATTAAAAACAAAAAATGACGAGAATTGTTTCTATTAAAAATAAGAAGATTAGGTGCTTTTTTAGAATCTTTTTAATTGGTTTGTTTTTTTTTTTTCATTCAAAGAAAAAAATATACTTTAAACGTGACGTTCCGTTGTGACTCGGCGACACCCCCTGTGCTCTATGTTTTAGTTATCTTTTAAATAAATTCAATTAAGCATTATTTAATTTAATTTTCAATGTTCATTATTAGATTTATAATTATGTATCTTTTGGTATATTGTATTTGATAATATGATGCTAAATATAAAAGATTTGGACACTGTGATATTACTTTTGGATCAACCCTATATCTTTATATGAAGGTTATTGAGATAACAAACATTATTACAGATCAAACTCCATAAAATGATATCAATTAGGAGCAGAGCAAACAGGGACCTCCGACACAACAGCACTCCCTGCTTACCTGTCACACCCGCCTTGTTATCCATGTCAGTATGGAGTAGTAACGGAAAAAATCCGTCGTCAATACAGTGTTTAAATAATTGAAAACAATTAGTATGAAAAACGTCAGTCGACATTTGACTCAATAATAAAGTGTATGTGCTGAAAAGGTCAATTTATCGGCCACAGAACCTAGGAAATGATGGCTTTGAACGAGACTGCAGATATTCTTGTTTCATCAACGTGTTTGTCAATTATTTACCTCATTTTAGAAATAATTGGTATTAAGAGGCTGTCCACCGAAAAACCAGGCAATAGGTGGCACATGGCATGTCATGGATTTTATTTATTTTTTGCATGTAGACTTCTTTAAGCAAGTATTCACACATGACAACATCAAAAAAAAAATTTAGTGATCTTCTAGTCCTAGTTTTGGTAAATGTATAATTTTAAGTGCAAAAAGGTCAACATTAAGGTATAAAAAATACTACGTTTTTATTTTGTTTTATATGTAACAGATACTCCAAGAGCTAGATGTGTAAATCAGTATTATTTATAGAAAAGACTCTTATCTTTTATTTTATAATGAATAAGATTCCAAATTTTATTTCTTTAGAAAAAAATAATGTGGTCCAAAATTGAGTTTAGCAAGTAACTTTTTGAATTCAGTATCCGATTTTGATACGTTATGAAATCCAATACATTATCATGACAGAATTTTTTCCTCATGTTATTATGAATACAAAGTACAAACTTTTGAGTCTTTTAATAAAATTGGTGGGAACAGGTATATTGAAGGAAATAAAAGGAGTCAAATTCACCTATTATCTACGATTTTTCCCAAATTAAACCGATCCCGATCGGAATTATATAAAGAAGAAAATACTGTAATTGTATTGTTATATTTGGCTTTTTTGTTGTTATAAACTTAAAAATTTATTAAATCTAATTTTATACATGTTTTATAGGTACAATTGCCTTTAATTTGATAACTTTACAAATTTTGAATTATTTTCGATCGGGATCGGTTTTATTTTAATCGGGTGTGGTTTTTAGATGGTAAAACATCTTTGATTTCTTGATACTCGCGCGGATCGGTATTTAAGAAAGCCATTAGTGTTTGTACGTATGCATTATGCAGCAGCTGAAAGAGAAAAGCTTAGCTTCATTAAATATCTTATTTCGAAGTATTTTTTTTTTTCATTAATGTTTTCTCAGGAATTAATAAGGAGTTAATAGCCATTCTCTGTAACCACTTAAACTTCGTTGCCACGCATGGTCACCGATTTTGATGAAACTTCACCCATGCTTAGTACTTGACACCAGAAACAAATATCAAACAAAATTTCGTTGCTATGTGTCTCGGTTGCTATGGCAACAGCCGGAAAAGTTTAAAAAATCGAGATTTTCAGCCACTTTAAATCTTGACTGTGGCTTAATAAAAACTAGAAAAAGCAAACAAGTCATTCTCACAAAAACATGACACCTTGATGTCACTTATACTGTAAAGAAAATGTTTAGAATATATCTCTAAGTAAGTGGTAACTAAGGATACATTTGGAATACATTTAAAATGCTGAAATATGCTGAAAAACACCCTGTATTCACTAATGGTAGGTGTTACATGCTCAAACTCAATCAACGACTTAAGAAAAACAATGAAAATGTTTGACCATAAGTATATAAGTATAAGCTATATTATTCTATAAATAACTTTTATGGTTGCCATGGTAACACAGTGTTACCATGTAAAACCAGTAACTAAGTTTGGGTTAATGCTACTGTCTTGAGGAAAAACATGAAAACTCAAGACTGGCTAATATGCATCCTTAGGACCTTACAACACCAAAACCATAAGAAAAATTGGGTATAATTGCTACTTTGCAGTGTTACCATGGAAACAAAGTATCAGTGCTTAAAAGTGAATTATTTTTCACTGCATTAAGAATTAAATTGCCATATAACCAAGAAACAAATTAAATGACTCAGCTTGAAACATACTTATCTGTTAGAACTGAAGTTGAATATCATATATTGATAAAATTTGATGAAGAAAACAACACTGTTGCTATGGTTACCAAGAAGGTAAAATGTTCGATTTTGTGAACTTTATATCAATATTAAACCCTGTGTGCCAACTTCTTGCATCCACTTAGAGATTGGATGATAGTCAAAATTAAAAGTCAGGTAAGCTGTTAATAAATATCAATCATAAAAGTTTTGGGAATCTACATTTAAGGGTACGTGTCCAAGGACAGAAAATATTTTTCAGGTTTTTAAGCATATATTTTCTGCTTATTTCCATAGCAACGCTCTATTTAAAGAATCTAAACTGAATTTTTTCAAATGGGAAAACTAGGAGCACACCAACATCTTCAAAAATTGATCATCAGTTATGAGGAAATGTGCTTTTTTAAAAGAAAGGATCAGATTGAAACATACAGAGTGTTACTTTGAAGGCTCTCTGTGGTATAAAAACCTTGGCAACCATTGCCAACCAAAATGAAATATCATAATTTGTTCTTGGTATATGTTTCAAGGCTCTTTTTTCTATTATTTGGTCACATTTCATCCTATAATTGCTTTTTATTTTTACGTGTATGACTTTATAAAATTCAATGAATATTTTTTTTTACTTTTGAATAGTTTGTTACCATAGTAACGTATGTAATAGTTAATTTACCAAACATGTTTATCATGCATTTGAGACATCTGACCTTCAACTTTTGGAAACAGTCATTGCCGATTGTTTGCTTTGCCGCAAATGTTATCTATGGGGCTCTAAACATGTTAAAAAATGCCATTTTTCGAACTTTAAGACATGTTGCCATGGTAACTATAAAACATAGCAACCAATTTTTGCTTGATTTCAGTTTAGGGTATCAAAGACTTTTATCATAGAGAGTTTGGAGAAATTCTGAGACTATGCATGCCACAGCTCCTATATAAAAGTTCAAGTCATTACAGAAAATGGCTCTTAAATTCTATTAGTGTCGCACGTACCTACAGTGTAAATACAGAAAATATTTTTATGTGCATAGTCTCGGGTTTAACCAAGTTTTTTCAACCCGTCCTCTGTTAATCCTTTTCCCATATATATTCCTCTTTCACAAAATTTTATTGTATGCGAATAAAAAAAAAAAAGTTCTTTCATGCACATCATTGTTTAAGAGGCCACAAATCACAAGCAAAAAGCACGGGGGGGGGGGGGGGGCATCATGGCATCATTTTTTCAAAAACTGCTTCCATGAATATAAAAACATTTTAGGATTGGCCAACATAGCCACATATTTTAACTCCATATTAAACGTGAGTATGTAATTATTTCGATCCCCTAATTAAGATAAAAATAATTAAAAATAAAAAAAAAAAAAAAAAAAAAACAGTTACGTTTCACTGAACCATCTTCCGTTTTAGTGTCAAATTGAAGTGGGGAGTTCAGCAGTGATCTTCCGTAATAAATATTATTGTAGCTTAAATTATTTATCAGGGTTTTTTTTTCATATTTTTCGTACCGCTGCTTGTTTCTTTTTTTTTTTGGACTGCAAAGATAAATATATTAGAGATTTTACAAAAACATGTATCTTGAAGTAAACATCTCAACTTCGTTAAATTAATTTTGCGTAAATCTAAAATATTCACGAGTGCTTAATAATCAGGAAAAAAAATTCACATCCCAATAACATAAGAAATATTCGGTATAAACACTATAAAAATTAACCAGTTTTGCGCAAATCCTAGAATTAAAACATGTATAAGAAGATATAAAAACATTATTTAACATGTTGTATAATGCACTGTGTAGAGTAATTGAACAGAAAGGAGAAATTACTTTTTTGAAATTATTTTTTCTTTGCACTTTTACGCAAAGAATTTACAAACTTTTCTGGAAGTCTTGTAACTATTTGATTGTGACGCAGTATTAGTCAGGTATATGACGTCACTGATACATAAATGGAAACGTGGATTTAACCTGAATAATACAGCCCATTTTTATCCAAATATTATGTTTGAAGGCGTAAATGAGTTCTATTTTGAAAATAAAGTAGTTATTTTTTTTTTAAAATAATTTTCTTTAGTGTGTCGATTCTAAATATTTCTCTAGGATTCCGATAGTAAGGTGTGTTTCAGATTTACCGATTCCACGGGAGATAACTCTTGCACTGCAAAATTTCATAAAATCGTCTATTCCCCATTTTCAAAAGTGAGTTATCTCCCCTTAAAATCGGAACTCTTCTACACTCGTCTAACTTCCGCGGACTACGCAATACGATAATCCAACAAAATAGTGATCAACTTACACGCTGTATTTAAATTTTTTTAAAAGAAGGAAACGGTTTGCATTTTTTAAGATAATAAATTATTTTATAAAGGGTCTGTTAGCCCCCCTTTCTAGACAGCTATACGAATTAGCCAGGCACGTAGCATCGTCTTTAAAAATGGGGGGGGGGGGGGGGGTTAGCCAAAGAAATATTTTTTCTTACCTGGAAAAGTTGACAAGCAAAGAAATACCTTGCCCAAAGTTGAAAAAGCTAGTACTTATTTCAGTACCAGTTCCTTGGCATACAATACTACATTTCCTTTATGTAACTTTACCTTAGTATTAACTGTGTGTGTGGGGGGGGGGGTGTTGTCAACCTGTCCATCAATGAACATTTTCAATAGAAAAAGTAATATTCATTTGGGAAAAAAGTGGGGGTGGGGCTAAGCCCCTTGACACCCCCCCCCCCCCCCGTGCTTACAGGTACAGAGAACGAATATGTAAATGAATATGAACCATAGTTGTGAAAATTAAAAATTATTAGAATTATTAATTGTGAATTCAATAAAAATACGGTACATATATTTTTTCACAGATGTACATGTATGTCAGTTACACGGGGCTACACGAGTCTCTCTCTCTCTCTCTCTCTCTCTCTCTCTCTCTCTCTCTCTCTCTCTCTCTCTCTCTCTCTCTCTCTCTCTCTCTCTCTCTCTCTCTGATATTGTTTTTTTACACACTTTGCAAAAAAGAATAACTTATAAAAATAAATGCATGTACTTACACTGAAATGATTTTAAAAAAATAAATACCAAGGTAACACTTGAGAAAAGAATGTTTTCCGTTAATTAACGAGAAATACGCTAGGAAATTATTGTATCAATTTCGTGTTTCTGCTCTCAATTCTCTGATCTGAAACAAAATGTGTATTTTACTCGGGAATATACATGTACATATGCTTAGATCCTACACTAAAACTTTGATTAAATGCAGTTCAGACTTTATACGATATATGTAACACGAATTCAGGTCAATGCCATTTTAATTAGTCTTTCTTCGTTACATGAAGACATGAGATTAAATTATTCATTTAGAATTCCATTCAAAGTTTTAATACTATATAGTGAATCAATTATTTTACAAATAAAAAATTCTAGAAACACTGTTAATTCAAATGAAGTAGGTCTTTAATTGTCACAAAGTGTGTTCTTGTAAGTAAAAGTTCTTTGTTAATTACTTGCGCATGCGTGAGGAATAATGGTTGGTATTTTCTCAGTGATGTGAAAATGTGAATATTTGTGAATATTTGTGAATATTTTATTAATTTCTGAAGTCTAATCAGCGGGTAATTGTCTGTATTTGTGAACAATTAAAGACAATGAGTGAATATGAATGGTGAAAATAAACGCAGACTGTCTTCGGATGGTCAAACGCCCAAGCCGTTGTCGAAGAATACCAAAATGGCCGACCAAGATAGCATGATTGATCGAGGCACATTCGTAAACACTCCACCGCCTGCACATTCGAACACGAGTACTATGCAGCCTGCATGGGTGGATCAACTTATGATGCGAATCAACGACCTTGACACCAAAATCTCGAAAATAGACAAAGTAAGTGAAAATTTGTCCTTGTTATGTAACCGTATAGAAAACATTCAGTCTAAAGTCGGTCATCTGGAAAAATTTACCGGAAATTTGGGGAACTCGATAGGGGAAATCAAGAAAACTCAGATGGGTCTTAAAGGTGATGTTGAGGAAACGGTGAAGGAAATTAGGGAACTGAAGTCAGTGAATGAACAATTACAAAGTAAAATTACAGATTTGCAGGCAAGGAGTATGAGAGACAATTTGCTTTTTTTCGGTCTGGCCGAGTACCGTGGAAACAACGGAGAGAACTGCGCGAGTCTCATTGACCAATTTTGTGAAGCAGAATTACACCTTTATGGAATTAAGGCCAACATCGAGCGTGCCCATAGGATCGGAAGATATCTCCACAACAAAACAAGACCTATTGTTGTAAAGTTCTCCAACTTCAGGATCAGGGAAAATGTCAGGGCATCTGCATACAAGCTTAAAAATACCGACTACAGTGTGCGTGAACAATTCCCAAGGGAAATTGTAGAGAAACGGAAAGCCTTGATGCCCATTTTGCATGCAGCGTTGGGACAAAATAAAAAAGCAGAGTTGAAGTAAGATAAACTCTACATCAGCGGTAAAATGTACAAGGGAGGGACCATAGGGGAAACTGAGGGTGACAGAGATGAACACGATGAAGACGAGCCCGTGGAGTGCCAAACACAGGATACCTAGGGGATAGTGGAGAATGATTGAGTTAGTGTAAAAATAATAAGTTGGAACATAAACGGAGGGTTTTCGTCTAAATTCAACGACAAAAATTTCCGTTGTTTTATCCTTTCGTATGACATTATCCTCCTAACAGAATGTTGGATTGAAAAGGAGTACTCTGTTGAGGTGGAAGGGTTTTATAGTTTTGTTTTTCCTAGAAAATTTTCAAAATCTAAGCAAGGTGGAGGTTGTATTATTTTTATTCGTAAAAATATTAAGCAATATGTATCTGTTCTTGAAAATATGTATGACACTGTTATATGGCTTAAGCTTGATAAATGTATATTACAAAGCCCTGTAGATCTGTATATGGCCTGTGTGTATATACCACCAAGCAGTTCTAATTTCTACCAAACGTATGATTGCGATATATTCAGTGATCTCGAAAACCAAATTGTTGAATATATGAATTTTGGGAAAGTTATGTTGATTGGTGACACTAATGCAAGAACAGCAAGCGCAAATGATTTCATAATGCATGATATATTACATGATGATGTTTTGAGAGAATTGAGTGAAGTTTTATTTTATGGCGTGGATACACATATACAAAGTAGAACAAATCCTGATATGGTTGTTAATGATCTGGGTAACAAATTATTATCACTTTGTAAAAGTAGTGGGCTGAGAATTTTGAATGGGCGTCATAAGTTGGGTATGGACAAAGATTATACATTTGTTGGCCCAAGGGGCATGAGTGTTGTAGATTATGTTATAACTACCCCTGATGTATTTCCGCAAATTGATCAGTTTATTGTTGCAAATTTTAACATGTATTCAGATCATGCGCCTCTTCATCTTAGATTGAAATCAAAAAATATTATATGTAACTCAATTGTGCATAGTGAAAGTGAACATCAAGTTTCTACTCAATTCGTCTGGAATCAGAATTTGATTTCCCAAGCCAGGTCAGATTTAATTGAGAACTATGAAGATCTTGTGTCATGTTTACAAAATACCCCGTCGGAGTCCCAGTCTAGTATAGATGTATCGATCGATTTGTTTACAACACGTTTGACTGACCTTATGCGACCTTATTTTGAAGTTAACAAAAGGCCTACAAAACCGGTTCAAAATCCAGGTGGAACAAGCTCTCATTCATGTGTGAAATTACCAGACAAACCTTGGTTCAATGTAGAATTAAAAGAAAAGTATAGGATATATCGCTCAGCACTCACCCGTTTTAATAATAAGAAAAACAGAGAAAACCATTTGAATTTAACCGAGGCAAAAAGAAATTACAAGCATTCTGAAGCAAAACTTAGACGCCAGTACTTACGGAAAGAAGGCGATTTATTGGATCATCTCCGGAAAGATAACCCAAAAATATTTTATAAGCATTTTCGAAAAAGAAAACAAATCCATACATCAATTGATTTGGAAATATTCCAAAGGCATTTCAAAGATTTATCAACATCTTCTACCAATATGGATAACGAATCCCCCGTGGACACAGGAAATACCGTTTTTGAAGAATTAGATACTGAGATCACTGAAAAAGAAATATCGGATGCTATAGATTGTCTTAAACGAGAAAAATCTCATGGCCTTGATTATATTTTGAATGAATACTTTATAGAATTCAAGGATATTTTTTTACCATGTTTGCATATTATTTTTAATCGTATATTAATATCTGGTTATTTTCCAACACAATGGTCTGATGCAATTATTGTGCCAGTGCCAGTTTTTAAGAAGGGTAATCCAGACGATCCCAATAATTATCGAGGTATAAGTCTTATTAGTTGCTTTTGTAAATTGTTCACCTCAATACTGAATAGAAGGCTTATATTATGGGCATCATCTAATAGTGTTATTACAGATGCACAGTTTGGTTTTCAACCTATGTTAGGTACTACAGAAGCAATATTTGCTCTACAATGTCTTGTATCAAAAGCAATCCAAACTAAAAAACGGTTTTATTGTTGTTTTGTTGATTATAAGAAGGCTTTTGACTCCATCATTAGGGAAAAATTATATAGAAAACTGAAGTATTATGGTATACAAGGGAAACTTCTTACAATTATTCGTTCCATGTATTCTAGAATTAGAAGCTGTGTAAAATCCTCTGATCGTATATCTAATTTTTTTGAAAGTCATGTTGGTCTTTTACAAGGGGAAGTTTTATCGCCCATGCTGTTTGTATTATATGTTAATGATCTTGAGAATGAGTTCATAAAGCAGGGTAACACGCCTACTGATTTGCAGCTATTAAGCCTTTATCTTTTAATGTATGCAGATGATATGGTATTGTTTTCAGAATCAATTGATGAATTACAGAGCATGTTAAATACACTAGAAATATATACGCACGAGTGGGGTCTAGATGTAAATGTATCAAAAACTAAAGTTGTTGTTTTTAGAAATGGTGGGAAAGTCCGCGCAAATGAAAAATGGACTTATAATGGTGAAAATATAGAAATAGTGGACCAGTTTGTCTATTTAGGCATTGTGTTTAATTATAACTGTAAATTCCATAATGCCCAAAAACAATTAGCGGCACAAGGTCGCAAGGCTATGTTCGCTCTTAAATCAACAATGAAGCAGCTTTACTTAAATCATTGTACTTTGTTTTCTATCTTTGATACCTATGTGTGTAGTATCTTAAACTATGGATGTGAAGTTTGGGGATCCCACAAAGGCCAAGACATTTAAAAGGTTCATCTTGAGTTTATACGATATGTACTTGGTGTTCGTAAAACTACAAACACGTCCATGTTGTACTTTGAGACAGGCCGTCTACCCATGTACCTTATTCGTATTTATCGAATGTTTAAATTCTGGTTTAAATTATTACAGTCTGAAAATTGTATATTAAGAGCTGCTTATGATTGGTCTTATTGTAGTTGTGAAAATGATAAGCAAAATTATCAAAGTTGGGCAAAATTTATCAAGGAGCAATTACATTGTTTGGGCCTTGGGTATATGTGGAACGACCAAAGGAATCTGAATAGTCGGATCTGTCTGCCAATCATTCGTCAAAGACTTAATGATCACTTTATGCAGACCCTATATAGCAAAATGCAAATAGAATCAAAATGTTATATTTATAAACATTTAATTGACAATTTTTGCTTGCAATATTATTTTGAAAAATCAATACCAAAGGTGTACAAAAAATGTATTTCTAAAATGAGGTTGTCTTCGCATAATCTGTTTATTGAAACTGGTAGGCATAAAAAAAACAAGAGACAAAAGATTCTGTAAAATATGTACTACAGAAATTGAAGACGAATACCATTTTTTACTTGTTTGCCCAATTTACTCAACATTGCGGACAAAGTTTTTGAAAAAATATTATTGGTATAGGCCATCTATGTAAAAATTAATACAGTTGCTAAGTGTGAATAATGTAAAAGAACTCTGTAGTTTAGGGAAGTTTATCTATAAAGCCCTCGCGCTTAGAAATGATTTAATAATGTAATGGTGTGTCATTTGCTGATTTGTTACTACTATATATTATTATATGATTGATATGATTATATCTGCTTTATTACATGTCATTCTCCACATGAACTCTAAAGACTGTTAAAATGAGTTTATATGTATATATGTACATGTATTATAAGGGTTTACAAAACTGACCAGCCATTATTTCCTTTACTTCTTTTGTTTATATTGTATAAATGCTATAAGACGTATGTCTTTTGCAAATAAAGAATTGAAAATTGAATTGAATTATGACATACAATCGAGCAATTTAACGCAGTTTCTTGGTATCGGGCGCGGAAGACGAACTACTGCTGTATATGCAGCAATTTCAGAGGTAAAACTGTAGATGAACATGTCATCAGTCTCCAAAAAATTCTTAGAGATACAAAGAAAATATGGCTGCAGCAGGCTAGATTAATTCGTAAAAACTTTATAACTAAAATTTTTGTTCCGCACATTTTGTAAATAATGATGATCCGCCTGCAGAACATCCACTACCGAAAATTAGCTTATTAGTTTTTTTATTTTTTAACGTAGCTACGGATAGCGATCACGTGACATTGCATGCGAATTCTAAATTAAGATTTTTTCGGTTGGCTTATTCCGGAAATGCGCATAGTTCAATATGGCGGACTGCAAGTTGTAAACAACGTGTTCCGAGAAAAGACTAAGTACAAGAGAAACGTTTTAGGAACGCTCAGCTGTAAAGGTAGATCAAGTAAATTAGAGCGAATAAGAGAATACACATCTTAAGAAACAGAAAACTATAAAACCTTTTTATGAACTAAAATGTCTGTGTATCGCAAACGACCAACTAGCACCCCCTATTCGAAAGCAGACGACGCTGCTGGTTCGAATCTCAATCATGATATGACATGAATGAAATCGAATGAGGGACGAAGATTTGATGAGATGAGGAACTTGACAAATCAGTTTGTATGCTCTCAGTCACAGTGATATCGTTTGTATCTTTTCCAAAAAACTTTGAAAGCGATGGTGACCAGGTAGAGTACTTTATTGTATCAATACATTAGGCCTACATGTAAATGGGTCTGATAGTACTGTATTATTTATGGATATATCGACACTTTCCACGGGAAATCCCGGCCCCCGAAAGTAATACGATGGAGAGGCTTATGATCACTGTTGATATCAACTCAAAAGTAGCTCTTGGTAAGTCATATCTATAGATATTTACATGACATACTTTCATAATAATAGGCCTATTTTAATTCAGCATTAAACTTCACCCTTATGAGTATTAGTAAATTTCAGAGAATGTAATAAAGGGACTGTCATTCATTTGATGGGGGTGGGAGGGAGGGGAAATTTTTATGGGTGTCAGATTATGTATTAACAGTGAAGGACAGATAATTTATTTTTATTTCCAAGATCACTGGGGGCCTAATTTTTGTCGGATTGTACCTACGATATATTTCTATTCAAAAAATTCTACATTTTATAATCATTTAGGGTATTTCGATTCACCTTTACAGTATTTACATAAATTACATTTTGACTTACAAAAATAATTTTGGGATAAAACATGTTTGAAAAGTAAATTAATTTATCAATAATCAGGTAAATTTTGTGTATATTATAATTATTTTTGTTGCTCTGAGTGAGTGTTTCAGTTTGGTAAAATTTACAGTAGCCCTGCAGGGCAAGTTTAAACGCATGTTAAGTAGTCCAAACTCAATATTCAGTTGTCGCGGGCCAGCGGACTACCCTTAGTGTCGAACCCTGGACAGATTATTTTTGTTTTTCTTCACTGGTAAAAACTGTGTCAGCGTGGTAAACATTGAAACTGTTTACATTTTGTTTGCTGGTCTGATGAAATTGACAAATCTTTATAAATATTACAGCTGCTGTATAGTTAGAATATTGGCCAGGCAGTGGGGCATTTTAATTTAATTATTATTATTATTATTATTATTATTATACAAAATTTATAGAGCGCCTTATATAATAAACACAATTACTCTAAAGCGCTGTACAACATAGTAAAAATACATTCATAAAAACAACATCAGGAATAAAAAATTTGTTGAATAGCATAAGAAAATAAAATTCAGTATTGATAACCATTTTAAAAATTAAAAATATTTTTTCAAAATGATGATTAAACGATATCAAAACACGAAAAGATAAAACTGCATACAATAGAGCATAAGAAATTTCAGAAGATTAAAAATAACCAAAAATTTAAAGTCAGAAATCTTTAAACATAAATAAATAAATAAATAAAAAACAGTCTATATTTGACACTTAGAAATAAAAATTTAATCGTATGCTTCCCTAAAAAGATGAGTTTTCAGATGTTTTTTAAAACTGTTCAAAGTTGGGCATAAAACCAGATGTGGAGGTAAAGAGTTCCAGAGGGATGCAGCGGCCACGTCAAAACGTCTATTCCCATAGGTTGATGTTCGACAGTGTGGTCTTTGCAGTGACAGCTTGTTTGCCGATCTAAGGGAACGACCAGGTTGATATACGTTGATAAGCTCTGCAATGTATTTTGGTGCTATGTTGTTGATTGCTTTGTAAGTATAAATAAGAATTTTGTACTGGATGCGTTTATCAATTGGAAGCCAATGAAGGGAAACAAGGATCGGAGTAATGTGCTCCCTCTTCCTGGACCGAGTAATAATGCGTGCTGCTGTGTTCTGTATTCTTTGTAATTTGGTTATTTCGGTTGTATTTATGCCATAGAGGAGAGCGTTGGCATAGTCGAGCCTAGATGTCACAAGAGAACAGACCAGGGTCTTGCAGGCATCCTCTGTAATCAATGGACGTATTCTCCCAATGTTCCTAAGCTGGTAATAGCATGCACGAGACACTGAGGAAATTTGCATTTGCATGCTAAGAGACTTATCAAACCACACCCCGAGGTTCTTTACACTGGTCGCCTCTCTCACGATGGTGTTGCTAAAGTTCAGATGGTAGGATGGAGACTCCTTGAGTTGTTGTTTCGGAGTAAAAACTATAAATTCTGTTTTGTCCTGGTTTAGTTTTAGCATGTTGGAACACATCCACTGCTTGATTTCTTCCAGGCATGTTTCGAGTCTCAAAGCGGTATTATTCCAGTTGTTCCTGGGTTTAAAGATTAGATAAGCTTGGGTATCATCAGCATAACAATGATGGTGTATGTTGTTTTTGGAACATATATTACCAATAGGTCTGGAAAAAATGGAATATAACCTTGGACCCAACACAGATCCTTGTGGTACACCACATCTAAGATGGTAGTCCCTGGAAAACGAAGATCCAATAGCAATTTTATGTGTCCTTCCTGATAGGTACGACTTGATCCATGCGAGGGCAGAGCCAGATATGCCAAAACCAATTTCTAGTCGATTTATCAGAATGGAGTGGTCGATGACATCAAAAGCTGCGGATAGATCTAACATAATTAATGCCACACATGAACCAGAATCTAGAGCTGCAACAATATCGTGATGGACTCTAAGTAAAGCTGTTTCAGTAGAGTGACATGGGCGATATGCTGATTGTACATTGTCATGAAGGTAATTTGCCTCTAGGTGATGATCAAGACGTTTAGCAACAACTTTTTCGAGAATTTTGGAGAGGAAGGAAAGGTTTGAGACAGGTCTGTAGTTGCGGTACTCCTCTGGATCTAAGCCGGTTTTCTTGATGAGAGGACGAACAACAGCCTGCTTAAAGGATGATGGAACAACAGTCTGATTTAGGGAATGATTTATAATGTCCGTTACCATAGCAAGGCAACTATCAAGGCAAGATTTCAGCAAGAATGATGGCATGGGATCAAGTTCACAGGACTTAGGAGATGCTGACAAGATTATGGCACGGATCTCGTCTTGAGATGCAGGTTCAAAGGTATGCAGGTGAACACCAGTAAACTCATTATCATCCTGTAGTGGATCAATGCCCATCTTACTACCATTACACAGTTCATTTCTTATTTTCTCAATCTTAGCCTGGAAGAATTCTCCGAAGGAGTTGGCCAGCATTTCTTCACATTGATGTGCCGGTAATACAACATCGGACTTGGCTCCCATAAGTCTGTTTGTAAGGCGATACAGTTGTTTCTGATCCTTGCCCATCTCCACAATTTTGCTTGAATAGTAACTCCTCTTACAGTGAATAGCCAGTTTAGATACCTGGGTACAATGACTGCGGTAGATTTCCCTGTGGACAGTCAAATCAGTTCTACGCATTTGTCTCTCTGCCTTTCTCCTCTCCCTCTTAGCAGCTCTTAGCTCACTGGTGTACCATGGACAGTCAGGACGAATGGTAATCACTTTTGATTGTACAGGTGCAAGAGAATCTAGAATGTTTTGAAGTGTTGTATTATATAGATTCACAGACTTTTCCACCGAATTTTCGCCTTTCTGTAATTCGAAAGAAGAGCGGATTGAATCGCTTAGGTCACTGATTACAATATCCCTGAATTTTCTAAATTGAATAGACTTACGCTCCCTTGCCGGCTTGGATAGTGTGAGTTTTGAGCAGATGGCTAGATGGTCACCAGCAGGGTGACCATTCTTGTCGTATAGCCCTGGGTCTGTTACACACGGTTCACCATATAGGACAGAGCTGCTATCCCTCAATATCACTACATCCAGAATATGGCCTCCAGAATGTGTCGATTCCTTCACGTGCTGAACCAATCCATGATCATCTAAGATCCTTAGAAATTTGACACCCTCAGGATCCTGCAAATTATCCAAATGGAAATTGAGGTCACCAGTAATAATTAATTCCCTGTGATCAACCACCACACTGTCCAGAAAGTGGGACCATTCATCGAAAAAGACTGAATTTCTAAGCTGGTTCTTCTTAGATGGAGGAGGTCGGTATATGATACATAGGCGAGTGAAGTTAATGACGCATTCCAGGTATTCAAAGTGTGTGAATGTATCTTCTCTACTCACAGCTTTAACATCCATGGTGCTCTTGTAAACGAGGGCTACTCCGCCACCTCGACCATTATTCCTCGCTTTGTGAATAAATTTGTACCCATCCGGCAAGAGTTCTGATATGACGCACTGATCAGAGTCCCCGAGCCAGGTTTCTGTTAATGCAAGTAGGTCAATATCATTTGATATTATAAGATCACAGATGGAATCGGTCTTATTTCTCACTGATCTACAGTTTAGAGTATAAAGAACCACAGGTTTTGCACAGGGGGCAATAGGTCTTTGACTTTTTGATGTTATTTTGATAAGGTTGGCTGGTATATATTGTCTCCCAGAAATACTATCAGAATTTCCATGCACAGTAACACGTCTTACAATTTGTCTCTGTTTTCTGGCTCCACTGCGTTTACCTCTCGTGGTACCCAAATAGAGGCCCAGATCTTGTAGTGTACACTTTGTGTCCAGAGATACCCTACCTTTGTGACACATGTTGAAAAGTTCACTCCTGGAGTACACTGTCTTATTCTTTCTACCTGACTGAACACACATTGGCCACGATACTAAAAATAGCACAGGTATTTAGTCCTATTGTCAAAAATAAAATGACATTATCCTAAAAAATATGCACAACACACAAAAAATCACATCCACTAGTGTTTGGATAGGTTCTCCACATCAAATTCCGGCACAATAAATCCAAAAATAAGCAATTTAAATCCCCAAAAGCACAAATAAACAGGAGTGGAAAAACAGTGCTGGCAGCCAGTGAGGCGCTCAAAGGGTAAAATCAATGTTAGATTTACTGGTTAAAAAGTGATTTGCCAATCAACTAATATAATTAAATTTTGGTTTTGCTGGTATACATGTATATTTATTTGATCTATTTTTTTCAGCCATCAAGATGGTACTTTATGGTATAGGACCACCAACCCATAACAGACCAGGGGATCTTGATGTCAGCATAATAGTGATTATGGTTAAGTCACTTAAATTTTGCTATTCCAAATTTAATAAGTGTAGAAAATTGGGAATTTGCATGTATGAGGTGTAAATTTTTGCAAGTTATATATACATGTATGTAATATGTAATGGTTTGGGCCATGGATATATATTGTCCAGGGTAGCTCAGTCTGTATAGCTCATGACTAGAGATGCAGGGGTCTCAGGTTTGATTCCCGGTCCATCCATTCATTTTCTCTTTTCCTGTTACATATACATGTTTTTTCACCGAAATTTTTTATATAAGATATAGACATTGTGAGAAATATATTTTGATATTGACTGCAGATAATATTGTATTTGTTAAATTTTATAAATTACAGATAGATTCATCAGTACAGAGTACAAGGTATATGAATATGAAGTTTAGACCATTCATGCTGATGATGATTCAACTACTGCAGCTCGACGGAAGAATGATTTTCCACCCCTTCCAACAAAGAGCTGGACAAGAATCGCTTGTTGAAAATAAACTAACATAGTCAATAAAATACTTTACTTTGTCAGCTTTATATTACCGGGTACATGTATCTCTTGATTGAGTATTACATTTAAAGTGGAAACTAATCACTCCACATATAGATTTTTTTTCCATTTTTCATATTTAATCTACCCTGTTTTATGTCTGGTGTGGTAATAGATCACTCCACATGCAGCCTTTCATGTTAAATGTACTATTTTATGTTTTGTATATGTCAGTTGCAGTATTACACTGCTGTAGAGTGTAAATTATTCTTTTTTAAAAAAAAATGTATGCATAATTTAATGTAAACTTGAGATGTCGGGTTCAGTAATAGGCCAATCAACAGATATTCCTTATTATGCATAATCTACACTGTGAGTGTTTTTCAGGCTTTTTAATAAGCTACTCCAAATATTCATGTAGAATCTTTTTTTTTCTAACTTTTTATATAAAATGTCCTACATCAAGTGTTTTGTCCCAGTGCAGCATTGTAATTTGATTTTAATTTTTAGGTATAGTTTATGTAATTTTATGTCTCAGGTCAATGACGGTTTTAGACTAAGCCCATTTCATGTTCTTTTTTCTCTATTTAGCGTCCAACCTTCAATCAAAAACCTACCTACATGTACCTATTTGTAAATAAAAATATAGCATAAAAAATAAAACACAGACTGTACGTGTATCATGTCTATAGTTATAATAATAGGTAAATCTGAGGATTTTTTTCATCAATCTTTTTTGGCAGAAATATCTATTCTTCAGCAAAATCAAAATAATAAATATAAATGCCTGAAGTACACTACCTATGACATATTTATTGTAATTTTTTGAGAAATTAGCAGAACTCAAAGATATCAACAAAAATAATCAAGTGTAGGGGTTCTGATTTTGTTTGATTGTCTGATACATGTAGGTGTCAAAAACCAAGGTGTGATTGGATGCCAAACAGAAAAAAAGACTTAGAATAGCCTATTAAATGTTATTATCCTACCTGCTCATGGAATAAAATGACTTTTGATCAATTTGAAAGAGTACTGATCATATTTTTTCAATGATAT
Source organism: Saccostrea cuccullata (assembly GCF_032062105.1). NCBI lineage: Eukaryota > Metazoa > Mollusca > Bivalvia > Ostreida > Ostreidae > Saccostrea > Saccostrea cuccullata. The sequence goes on along the minus strand of NW_026931374.1, from coordinate 21,275 downwards.
TCTTATTATTCTATGGAATAGAAATTTGTGAATTTTGCAGTGCTATGTCAGATGGATACTTTATTCTGTATGACCAAAATGTATTTTTCGACAAATTAAGTAGAATACATTTGATATGTTAATAATTAGGGGGATTATTGACATTGCAATGAAAAAATATCAGATGCATAAAAGGAGGGGGTGTATTAGACCATTCTGTAACTTAATACATGTAGTAAAATGCCTCTTAATGCAGTCGAGATTTCTGAGTGAGAAATAGTATTGGACATTTTTGTCATACAATATATTTTTTAGAAATCTATAAGAAAACATAGAATTTGTTTGCATGAAAGTAATCAAAAGGGATCATGTTGCAGAATATTTAAATGTGTTTTTTTTAATTACATTTTTGTTCATGTATCTATTGTTGAAATATAAATTCATATTTTAATTTTGATAAGGAACTTTCTATGGATAATTTCAATATTGGTTTAATTACATGTTTTATTGCGAGAGGAGGGGGGGGGGTAACTCTTCCAAGTTACTACTCTATATGTACTGTTATTTCATAAAAATATTTTCTTTAGTCATTTATTAGCAATTGATTTTTACTTCTAATTTATTTCTTCAGTTGTTTTTTCCTAATTTGCTATGCATTTTTTTGAATAGCCACTTTAATCGTTATTCTTACCTTTAGGATGGGAACCCAAGAAAGGGGGAGGGGGAGTTGTGGACCATCTGGTACCTTTATTAGCCCTCAATGTGACCAAGATTTTTTGAGTGAAGAATAGCATTATACAGATCTTTCATATAATGATAAAAAATAAAAATTCTATTGGACAGATTTTTTTTAGAATTTAAAAAGTGTCAAATTTGTGTGCATGAAAATGGCCAAATTGTTCGAATTTCAAATGTTCTACATGGATTATTCTCTTAATTTATATATGTTCAGACAATCCATTGTTTAAATAAGTTAATAGTATCAATATTGTTTAAAAAGAATTTTTAATATTGAATGCATATTGCCTAATAAATTTTTTATGGGTAATATTATCTTGTATTATGATTTTTGGAGTGACTGGAAAGGGGAGGTAACTCATTACCCCCTGGTTCCGTAATTAACCCACAATGCCACGTTCATATTTCGACTAAATGTTCATTACACATCCCTTTACATCTTGTGAAAATTTCAACAAAATCTATTGACAGGTTTTTTTGGGGTCAGTTGTCCTTAGCTACCTTAAATAGGCCTATTCGAATATATATCAGCATTTTATCAGTAATTTGTTTCTTTTTTTTTTTTTTGTAAGGGGGGGGGGGATCACACAGCACCTTATTATAGTACTACACAGATTAATACAAATCCAGAAAGAGACTATGAGTGGGCAATTAAAAAGAAATACGAATCAGTTAAGATTTCTTTTTATTCACAAACACAATAACATTTTTACATATGACAGAGGCATTACACCATGAACATGTTTACATCAAGAACGTCCGCGGAAGTGACTTTATTTTTAGCGCATGCGTATTAAACACAGTAAAAGAGTTTCCTTCAGGGGAAATAACTCACCTTTTGAAAATGGGGAATATATTTTGCCAAAAAACTAATTCAAAAGTGTTTTTCCCACCGATTTTATTTTTGAAACAGAAAGATGAAATATTTCTATATTTAGTTCAGCGTGAATTTTAGTCCTGTTAAAAATGCATTGGAAGTTACAGTTCTTTGTTTCTGACCTAAATTCAATGGTTTATATAGGAGAACTCAGTAACACGAAAGAAACGGATATTTTACTAAATAAGTAATTTTCAAACAAATCTTCGATTACATTATTCCATTTGGACTACATTGATATTGTTTTAAATAAAATATCAAATATTCCTCACATTCGATGTGCCGCCTATCAATACAATACTGCCTGGTTTTCCGGTGGACTGCCTCTTAAGAGCATGCTCTCCCGTATCGAATCAATTGAGATACATAAACTCCGTATGCAGGAGATGAAGTTATACTGCAGCATTTGAAGAATATAATAAACAAGATTGTTGATGTTACTTTAGACTTCATACATATCAGATATTATAAAGTGAAGGCACCCATACTTTATCCACATGAAAGAAACAACGCCCAAAAGACAGAAGACTTGGTTTTTGATGGTTCCCATGCTCATTCTGCAAAAAGATATCATTATCCATGCATACTATCGTTGAGATTAAGGCAGTTTCTGACAAATGGACTGTTTTTGTTGGAAAAAATATCCTGCATGGTAAGAAATATAAGAGTCTGAAAAAATTTAAAGCTTCTCTGACAGAACATGTCACGTGACCGCCAATATCACGTGATAGGCATATGGGCAGAATGATTGCAGTTGCGCATTAAAATGGAAGAGGACTGCGTTGAAACATTTTCAGCCCTGAAAACTTTTACCATTTCTTTTTTTGAAAGTTATTCAATTAGTTTGCGAACTTTTTGATTATCCCTCCTATAGCATACTTTTTCTTCAAGGATATTAGCAACAATTACTGAAAGAGATGTGCAATCATCTTAATATAGGACTGTTGTAGAGTTTAACCAGATCAAGTGACTTTACATTATTAATATATGATAGATATCATGTATGATGCAATTTATAAAAATCCTCGCGCACAAAGCAGCGCGACAATAGAGTAAATTTAATTAAATTAAATTAATTAAATTGTCAATCATCATACACAAGTAAAAGAAAATGCATTATTTATCAAGGAAGAATATTCATTGGGAATACTTCAGAATAATTGAGTAAAATTTTAAAAATTCACATTTTTACGTTATTGTTTTCAACAACGTCAACGCTGATCGTCATCCACGTAGCATGTGGTAAGACTGTTTAATTTAGAGTCTTGGAGTATGGAGTTGATTCGTAATTTGCAGGTTTGAATCCTCCTACAGAAAGGCTAGGTGTAAGGCTAATTTTACAACCCGCCTTCAACAACTAGTGTCGTTTCAATATGAGTGAAAACGTTAAACAAAGAAATCAAATCTGATAGACCTCAATTTCCTTTTATAACTTATGAATATTTGATAATGCTCTATTTTTGGTGCAAAAGTAATGACATTTAATTTTCCTCATGATATAAACAAATAAATAGAGACAATGAGAATAAAGCATGCATTAAAAATTCTATTACAAATGCATTTTAAACACGTAAAATTTCATTTAAAAAGGCCAGGCAAGGTGTACATTAGTCATGAAAGTGAAAGAACATATAGGCTAATATACAGACCGTATAATTAGGTGAACTACATACAAAACGTCATATCTAATGTGCACAAAAATGTAAACAAGCCAAACATTGCAATTGAATTCTAGTTTTACTTAAACAAAACCGTCTTGCCATATTATGTATTTTTTTTACGAGTTACGATTTACATGTAATAAGAATGACACTTTACGTTTTATTCAAAAGATTTTTCACGTATGAAATAGAAAGTATAGACGCAGTTAATGTCATTCCACATTCCGATTTCTATGGGGCGCCGTTTTGGTATTTACTGCCAAAAAGTGATATCACCTATTCGAATAGGTGATATCACTTATTCGAATAGGTGATATCACCTATTCAAATAGGTGATATCACCTATTCATTTTCAATAGGTGATATCACATATTCGAAAAGGTAATATCACTTATTCGTATAGGTGATATCACCTATTCGAATAGGTGATATCACCTATTGGAAATGAATAGGTGATATCACCTATTCGAATAGGTGATATCACCTATTCGTGCTGAATAGGTGATATCACCTATTCGCATAAGTGATATCACCTATTCGAATAAGTGATATCACCTTTTCGAATAGGTGATATCACCTAATTTGAATTGGTGACATCACCAATTCAAGTAGGTGATATCACCTATTTGAATTTCTTACAACATTAAATAATGAATGTTCCCTATAATATGTAGATTACCACTGGAATCAAGAAAATTCGGACTTCCCAGTTTTTATGCTTTTTTCCGAGTTTTTCCATTTTTTTCTAAAGTTTACTTGATAGATAAGTGTAATAAATAAATTTGTAAGCAAAACAAACCACAATTTCTATAAGGGTTGATAAAAATTATATGCAAAGTCTCTTAGAATGATGAGTTATAAAACGAAAGTGAAAGTAAATAAGATTTAGGCACTTAGGGAGCTGTTGTTATTTCATAAATAATTTGAATAGGTGATATCACCTATTCGTGCTGAATAGGTGATATCACCTATTCGAATAGGTGATATCACCTATTCAATTTGAATAGGTGATATCACTCATTCGAATAGGTGATATCACCTATTCAATTTGAATAGGTGATATCACTCATTCGAATAGGTGATATCACCTATTCAAATAAGTGATATCACCTATTCAAATCAAATAGGTGATATCACCTATTCGAATAAATGATATAACTTATTCGAATAGGTGATATCACCTATTCAAAATCTGAATAGGTGATATCACCTATTCGAATAGGTGATATCACCAATTGAATAGGTGATATCACCTATTCGAATAGGTGATATCACTTTTTGACAGTAAATACCAAAACGGCTCCCCATAGATTTCCCCTTGTGTCTTGGAGATTTCAACGCAGTCTTCATTGCCTCTTATGTCATTTTGTTCCTCACTGTTCCAGTCCGTGAACATCAAAGAACTTCCAGTGGAGGCCCAGACAAATGTTCCCTCTATTATTTTATCTGTTCCACCGATCCAAAAACTGTCTTTAAGGTAAATGAAGTAGAATGCTACATTAAATATTTCAAAAATAAGATAAGATAAAATGAAATAAGATCTTACTTTTAAATACATGTTCATACCATAGTCACTATATCTGCTGATTCTTTGTTTCAGAAAATCGTTTTCTTCCTTTGTCTCTATCTCGACTAGTTTTGCACCACACCGTAGACACTCCATCTACAATTTTCGTGTAAGAATGACAAAAAAAATGACAAAAGTTTGATTTTAAATCCACAAGCAATTAAAATCTATGATGAGGATATGAAACCCGGACCCCCGCACCTCTTTCATGATGGTTTCAGGTTTGCATAAGAGGTAAGCCTTCTTTGACGAGCGGTAAAGGGTTCTTCGGATGAGACCTTAATAACCGAGGCCCCGTGTCAGCAGCAGCCGTTGGCACAATAAAGATCCTTCACTGCTCAATGGCCCTGACTGCCAAGTAAAGGTTAAAATTTTAAGCCCTTCACCGGCACACGGTGACGTCTCCATATGAGTGAAAAAATCTCGAGAGGGACGTTAAACAATATACAATCTATCAACCAATCAACTGACCGGTAACACCCATCGTGAACCCTGTATTTTGATAAGATTTGCGATTTATTCCATGGAAAAGTTAGCATTAACCATGTTAACATTATATAATTTTAATTAAGTAAAACTATTAAAATAGGACGATAAAATTGAATGTATCTCTTACAGAGAAGCCATAAAGATTATAAAATTAGGGAAATACTGAAAACAGTTTTCAAATATTTTGACATTTATTTAGCTAGCAATAATTTTAAGTTATTACGAGAAGATGCTTACAGCTGCTTTGTCCCACGAATGCGCATGTGCACTGATATTGTAACACGAAGATCCAAATGATATCCAATTTGATGGACACGACTTTATAGACATATCTAAATGTAAGAAAAAAAGAAAAAAAAAATATGCCAAATTAATATACTCGTTGCGTTATTTTTGACTAAGAATCCACTCTGCGTCAGCTATTGATTTTAAAATAAATGTTCACCTAAAAAAATATTAGTTTTGAATTTTAATGTTGCAGTTTGCAGTTGAGTACGGATTATGACTAGAAGACAAAATATGTTTTTGTGAAGATATTTATACTTGAGAAAGGTATATATATGGGGATGATCGAAAGATTCGCAGCACAAATAAATCTTATTTATATTGTTTTAATGAAATTTAAGTAAGGATAATATCCCATGTACAAAATTCATTTTGTGAATATGTAAGGTTTTATTCTATTTTATTTAAAGGAAATTTTGTTAATGAGTTTTTAAATCAACATATTGTATCATTAAACACCTACCGTCTAGATTTTCTCAAAATAATCCTCTCTATACACTTCACACAACACAAGTATGTCGTAATATTTACTCATTGAGATAATTCTTTTTTACTTTATTGTATGGTGCCAAAAATTAAAGTACTCTAATAGATTAATTTTAGGTGTCAATGTTTTATCATTTTTACTGCATAATCTATTTTTCTATTGACAAACACACACATAGACACAACTACATTTTAAGCGGTTAGCTATAACGTATTTTCTAATCGCTTTATAGAGAAACACCGAGATCTAACAAACAAACAAAACCAAAAAAAGTCTATGGTATTCACGGTTGGATTGTTCAATTCTTTAGTTTTATTGGGATTTCGATAGATAAAATCCCCACCAGATACCTCAAATGTACGTTTTGTCGTGGTCGCTACCGACATTTAAACGACTAAAGGGGTTCGAGAAGGGAAATGAAAGAAAAATTTTAAAAATGTCATTCTGTGGCATGAAATTAAAAAAAAATAGTATGTGCTGATCTAGTAGGGGTCGAAAGAGCGGGGGGCGTACTTTACGAAGGGTGGTCGGGAGAGTTAGGAGTTATGGTCTAAAATTAAATTGCCTAAACTTTAAAGAAATTCTTGTTCAAAATACTATATGCTGCGGAAAATAAAATCAATACGGCTTTAATACACATGTATTATAGCCATATCATAAATCCAGGGGGATGCCCGTTCGTAATTTGTCGGTTGATTAAGCTTCTTTTTACAAACATGTATCTTAAATTTTTTTTCTGATTTTTCATATGAAATACATTGTAAATATGTACTAGACGGTTAATTTTTAAAAGTAGACAAATATGCATATCTTGGGACCCAGTATATATATGCATATTGGAGGTGGGTATGGGGATATAGTCTGGTCTACAAGCACTTGTGATAAGCATATTGTGTGCACATACTTTTGAAGGATGCCATGACAACTATTATTCCAACTTTTGAAAGTCCGTATATATTATTGTCTGTATTCTGGAATCAATCTTTTTCTCTGGTTTTACAACAGGATGGTGATTTTTTTTCCTTACAAATAAAGCAAGTTATAATTTCGGTTATAGTTTTTATATGTATATTGGATCTTCTGTCAAAATAACTCTGTGTGTCGTCAAAAGTATAAAGCATATCTTCTAATTTTATATTTTGACGAATTATGCATGGTTACAAAACAATGACGTTTGAAGCATAACTTTAAGACAAAGAAAAGAACTTTACTATGAAAAATGCACCACCCTACATAAATGCATGTTTTAAGCCTTTTTTATAATCCCCACATATAAACAGATATACATGTACACACTGTTGTATATAGGAACGAGGTTGAGGGGTTGGGGATAAACCCCCCCTCATAATGAAGTCGATAAAAAAAACAACGTTATATCGGTATTTTACAAAACTTAGGCACTGTATACTTGTGGCCCCTAAAAAAATCTTTTATTTTGGTTTCCCAACGAATTGTTTGGTAGTGACTCTAAACCTTTGGTTGTGCCCCCCCCCTCCCAACTGAAATTGCTTGCTTCAAGCCTGTTTCATATATATAAAATAAAAGCAGCCCAAGCTATTTTAGTTAAGATCGCCATTTAATACATCATCTTAGAAGATATTATTAATCATGAATGCTAGTTTATTTCTTTGAAGTGGTATTTAAATAAATTTAAAAAGAATCTCTCTCTCCCTCCCTCTCTCTCTCTCAATACAAGACACTTTATAAAGCGCACTACCTATTTACTTGATTGCACGGAATCCGATTTATTTTTTTTTCAAGCTGTAAAAAGTAGCCTTTCCCCATATGAACAAGGCGCTCACTACGAGTAGTTTGTATACGCTTCATCACTGACGCATGACAAACGTGTTTCCAAATCCGTTTTACAGTGTTTTATTTGTTCGCTTTTTTAAAACATTGCAAGTGATTACAAAAAATCTGACATGAGCAACTTCCTAATAGAAAGTGGTTAAAACACCATCCGTTCTATTTTACACATATACTTATTTCTTCCCATTTTAAACTTTATATGGAAACAATCACTGGTCCCGAGAAAACTATCGAAAAACGGGATGTTAGAGAGAGTTGCGTTCGTGCGTTAAATGTCCGTGTTTCTCTTATGGCACGAAACCAAAACCGGAAATTTCCATAAGACGCTACCTATCGGCATCTGAGGCCTGTTCAGCACAGCGAACGTTCGCGAGCACTCGCCGAAATTCCTTATTGCTAGCGCTCTCGAGCGCTAGCAACTACGTTAGTCCAAATTCCTTGAATACGCATGCTCGGCTGCCATGGTCGTGCATTCTTCACTCGGATTTCCTCGGATGACTCGTACCTCGCACATAACCTCGGATGTCAACCGTGATCTACCATCTTGCTGATTCAGTCATGTGATCTTATTTGAATTTCTTTCAAATATCATACATTTAAAATTGGAGTTATTTTGTGGCTCAGTCAACAGTTTTTTCTTGGTTTCAAAGCCTGTTAACATTAGGATGTATATGCCTTTCAACTAATTTTTCAAGTTGCACATATGGTAAAAAACATTGTATAGATAAATTTATAGGTACATAAAATTATCAAAAAAGATAATAACTTGTGCATACTTTTAATTACCTCATTAAAAAGTTTAATCATTTATACTTGACTTTTCCGATGTTGTGTGTAAGGACAGGTAACTCAGGTGTGAAAAATGACCAACTTAGTCCCGATTTATGAGTTATCGTTTATAAGAATGACATAAAGGCTGCTTCAGCATTGGTATTGTTACATACACAAAAGGGTTCCTTACATTGTTTTGTTCACAAAAAAAGTTTTGACCAAGAGAAAGAGAATGCCTTCTCTCTACCTGAAATAACAGGATCAAATGAATGGGGAACAGACTATATTCAATAGTTTAACTCTCTTTGACGATTATTATGAAGAAGAAAAAATTTAATGTCGTGTTTTTTGTGTTCGCGCTTTTTCGCTTCCTATGTAGATATATAAATTTTTACAAGTAAATGCAACAATTGATCATCTTATTTGTATTACTAAGCACGAAGGGGAACGACCGAGTATAGAAATTTAAATAGGTTAGAACTAAGAAGGAGGGTAGATTTCACTTTTTATTTTAATCAAAAGTTTTAATTATTTGCAGTAAACCGGTGTCCGAAACTATGCAGTAAATAAGTTTAACATTGGTGCTAAATTTTAAAACCACTAGATTCTACTGAAAGCAAAGAAACACCTGAGAAATGCTAAAAACTGCCTTGGGTATAAACAGTTAGATACCCCGAGCCTGCTCTAAACAAGTTTCAGCAGTGAGTTATCGTTCATAACACCCACCCCTAGCGGCAGTTGAAAGGCCTAGGATGTATTCAAAACCTGTTTACGATAAAGAATTGCATAAATTAAGAAACATTTTCGAAGAACGTTATGCAGAGCGAAATATGAAATGAGTGATGAGGCAGTTTTCGGCGGAGAAATGTAAGGGTATGGAAATAACGAATAGTATTCAATCTCAACGTCCATTAAGCAAATATACAAAATAAGTGTTGCGTATTCCTCCACCAATCACATCCGAGGTTTGAATGGAGCGGAGCGGAGTCAGCCGAGGATTGCCGATTGTGCATTCTTGGAAAACTGTGAAAGACTACTACAGATAGACCGTACGATAACAATTTCGTTGTATCATGTTGTAGCATGAAATAATTGTTTTTTTAGTGTAACTTACATTTTAAAGATAACTTCATATTAAAAATATATCAAATTCTGTTTTTTTTTTTTTTTTTTTTTTTTTTTTTTTTTGCTGACGGAAAAGCCTGAATCATTATCTGATTGCTCTAATCAATGACAAGGGAGGTTGGTTTTTTTAAATCCAAACACAATCAAAGAAAGATTCTAATTTCTGATTGGCCAATTCAGCCAATCTTACAAATTCCAGAAACAGAGGCAAGAATTTACACTAAAAATAACGAATAAATCCACTTTTTGTGTTTAAAAAATTCTGAAATGTATGGCTTTTAACCTAATATATCTCGACAAAGATGACCCAAAGGATCAATTAAGCTACTTCACATGCGTTCAAAACTCTCTGGCCTCTTTACACGACATAAACTTTGAGTTATTTTCTATATCCCTTTCAGCACCCATGTTTTTTCTTTGCTACATTGCCAAGAAATTCTTTCATTAAATTAGCTCATACATGCAATGTCTCAATCGGCATCTTCTTTATATCATATAGAGCCCCCTTCTCCATTAAAGGTCATATATGTTCCGTTGGGCCAATAGGTCATACCCCCCTTATTTCTTAACCTTTGTGTCTACAAAATACGCCTCACAGAACAATAATAACTTTATCACTCTCCAGCCTTGATAAAAATTAAAGAATTCAGCAAAATAAAACACTTGGGCACTGATCTTTCTTTCTGTGTTTAAAAAATGCTACGGCGCTAGCTCACTTATCTTTTTAAAAGATGAACTTAAATGTTTTTAATATTTTTCAAGGAAAAGCCCCTTCTTATCTTAATGAACATTTTATAATTCGGTCAAATGTTAGAAGCTATCATACTAGATCAGTCTCAAATGCAGATTTTGTCGTTCCAATAACTAAGCAAAAACAATCTGAATCATTTTATTTTAATAAAATCAAAGACTGGAACGTGTTACCAGCAGAAATTAAACATGTTTAAAATACTGGAAATAATTTTGCTTTTAAAAGAAATGTCAAGAAATTTTTATTTGAAAGGGGAATTGCCCAGTGTAATAGTCAAGAAATTTTTATTAGAAAGGAGAATTGCCCAGTGTAAAAGTCAAGTTATGTTTTATTAGTTTTTAATATTAGTATAATATATTAGTATAATATTAGTGTTCCAATTTCAATCATGTGAATATTTATTTGGTATACATTCATAATACACTTCATTTTTAAGGATCTCTGTGTTGTCAACTTGATCCCATATCTTAGCTATAGTATTTTAATATTATATATTTATCTGCTTATATTATTTAACATCCAATAAATATACATGTTTGAGTATATGGACCACATTGGAAATAAGCCATTGACTTTTGTGGGTTATCCTTGGTATTCAAATATAATCTTATGTGAATCATACAAATTAATTCATGTCTTTCAAAAATTATTGATTCCGATATTTTATATTAATTATAATGTTTAATGCCATATATATATATATATATATATATATATATATATATATATATATATATATATATATATATATATATATATATATATATATATATATATAGTTTTGTGACAGGCGGATTGTGGGTTATTTAGCGTCTTTTACACTCACGTTGTGGGTATCATGGATGGTTTGTGGGTCATTATATATTGACCCACAAACCACCGCCTCAAAAACTTGTGTATTGCTATAATATAAACCATATTTTCATATTTTACAAAAAAAAAAATATTTTGACCCATAATTACATTAATCAAAAATGACCCACAATCCAATTTTATATACATCAATTCTTACCACTCAGTGGATTGGATGAATTTTGTGTGTGACCCACAATATTCTATATACTTTCCCACTATTCACTGTTCTTTTGTTCGGGGCGTATAATGGAAAATATCGGGAATTAATAGTTATGTAGCTTATCAGCCGAGTATTTTTCAATCCTCTACGCAGCTTTTAACGATGCATAAAAGATAGACGCGTGTATATCCCACAATGTTCTTTCTACATATATATAATGACCCACAACTATGTATATATCACAATGATCCCACAATATTATATATATGTGCACAAAATGACCCTCAATTATATCATGTAAACATTATATTTTTTCATGAACATTTATATACTTATCAGTTATTATGTATAAACAAACATTTGTATGTACATTGTTTTTTTGTTCGGGAGCGTATTATGGTAAATACCTTGAATAAATAGTTAGGAAGCTTATCAGCCGAGTATTTTTAAAGCTTCTATGCAGCTTTTAACGATGCATAAAAGATATTACTACTCACTGTTCTTTTGTTCGGGGCGTATAATGGAAAATATCGGGAATTAATAGTTATGTAGCTTATCAGCCGAGTATTTTTCAATCCTCTACGCAGCTTTTAACGATGCATAAAAGATAGACGCGTGAATATCCCACAATGTTCTTTCTACATATATATAATGACCCACAACTATGTATATATATCACAATGATCCCACAATATTATATATATGTGCACAAAAATGACCCTCAATAATATCATGTAAACATTATATTTTTTCATGAACATTTATATACTTATCAGTTATTATGTATAAACAAACATTTGTATGTACATTGTTTTTTTGTTCGGGAGCGTATTATGGTAAATACCTTGAATAAATAGTTAGGAAGCTTATCAGCCAAGTATTTTTAAAGCTTCTATGCAGCTTTTAACGATGCATAAAAGATAGACGCGTTTACTAATTATATCCCACAATATTCTTTCTACGTTTGTTCCCGTTTTGCACACATTTGAATTACAGGTAATTAAAAAATGTGTGAAAAACGAGAATTTGACCAGGTGAGATAATTACTAAATTGCTATAGTCTATACCATACTTAGTATGTAAAGGTGAACCTATATAGTGAACAAATAAGAGAGTAAATACAAAGTTTATGTATCTTCTTGGCTTGAGCAATATTTTTACATTAATTTTTATTCTCTATTTTCTTTATTATTTGATATATATTTAATTCAATTAGAATTTTTATCAAGATTGAAAAGTACTATTTTTAAGAAATTGGGCTTAATTAATAAATGATATTAAATAAATATTAATATTTTATTCAATAAATCAAATTTTTTCCCGTAAATAAAAAATAGAATTGTACAAAACCTCTTAAGCATACATAAAAGCTAAATCAGGTATTCACAGGTAAATCCAAACCAGAAATCAGACTATAATTGCTATCAAAACACACTTCACATCTATTGTTCTTACCTAATTGTCAAATGTGTGCAAAACGGGAACACACCCTTTCTACAAATATATATAATGACCCACAACTATGTATATATATCACAATGATCCCACAGTATTATATATGTGCACAAAAAGACCCTCAATTATATCATGTAAACATGTGTTTTCATGAACATTTATATACTTATCAGTTATTATGTATAAACAAACATTTGTAAAATATACATGTATGTACACTGTTCTTTTGTTCGGGAGCATATTATGGTAAGTACCTGGTTCATTGATAGTTAGGTAGCTTATCAGCCGAGTATTTTTAAAATTTCTTCGCATCTTTTAACGACGCATAAAAAGGTAAGGTGTATATATCCCAAAATATTTTTTCTACTTATATATAATAACCCACCAAGGTATATATACATATCATATTGATCCCATATATACTGCATTGATCTCATAATACATGTATAAATTTCAACATGCAAAGATGACACATTATTATACCATACATTTCTTTTATGTATATAAATAAAGTCAGTTTGCCGGATCCTCAATTAATATTGATTATATAGTCGATAAGTCAGTTTTCTGGATCCTCAATATATAGTCAATTTGATACGACAGAAGTTCGTTAATGAAAATGGAATTGTAATACATATTCCTTCAAAGTCTTATATATACAGCCAAATTGGCTTGAGGTAATGCTAATTGTAATGGTAAATAAATGCATTGCATTACTTCATAAAATCCAGTGTAATGCTGGCATTACATAGCATTGCACAGCATTATTTTGAGATTAAGATAAGTTAATTATTAAGATAAGTACCTATTTTAAGAAATTGAAATGGACTTGGATGATGGAAATTATTGTTTAGGTTATTTATTTATTATTTTTTTATTCTTTTTTTTGGCAAATGATGCTATTGAATAAAAATGTTAAGTTACCTATTTAGATAACATTTTTATATCTATTTAAATACATCTTTTATTCTGTTGAAAGTACACCTTCCTTACAATTAAGTTTTCAAATTTATTTCAGATAAGAATTATATTAGATAGTTTTAAATTATTTTTTTTAACAAGATCACATATGAGATACACTAATTAATGTACACTGTAAACTGACAGTGGCAAAATATGAAATATATAAGCTAATAAAGATACTACTTAAAAAAAGATGACTGGTTCCTTTTGAATAGCTAGAGTGTCATCAAAATACACTAGGATTCTGGTTTATGTAACAATTAAAACAATGCATTGTTTGGAGAAGTGCTCCGAATTACCAGTCCTTTTCTCCTGACTGTGTTTATAAAAACATTAATTGTGCTGATCGATTTACCTTGTACTGACCATGAAAACTTCAATGTACCAAAGAAAATAGAAGCCATGCAGGTATTCACTAGCTGCTTCACTGTGATTCACAGATTAAAATGTACACCCTGTCTACTTTTTCAAAAAGTTTGTCAATGCATTTTTTTTCATAAGGTACTTATCAAAATAGCCTGTATGTTTTACTATAAATTAGATATTTAAGGCAGGGGTCAACAGTGGTTAAAGTGCCCAAAAAGTTATATTACATGTACTTCATGACTTTAATAGTTACACAAAAAATGGATTTTGTACATGTGTTATAAAACTGACAATTCAGAACTTTGAACTTTCGTTGATTGTAAGTTAGTGACATTGTAATTATATACAAAAACTCATTTATCATGTTTAGTTTTGAAGGGAGTGATACATACTTATGACAAAAAAATATTGCAAAGTACGTGTATTGTAAAAAATTCTATTTTTAATATCCCCCAAAAGTAATGGTAATTGTAATGCATTATTTTACTTAAGTAATGGTAATGTAATGCATTACTTTAAGAAAATAGTGTAATTATGGTAATGGTAATTTAATGCCCAAATTGTTGAAGTAATTGTAATGGTAATTCATTTCTTTCAATGTAATTCGCCCCAAGCCTGCTGAGCCAATTAAATCTTGACTTTATGAAAAAACATTTATGGATTCTTTCGGTGGTGAATATCCACCAGTATATATAAGAGTCCATAATTATATAGCAGAATGTCTAAAAAAAAAATCAACATTATTCTGATATGAAAATTAAGTCCTAGTAAATTATAAGTTAGAATGAGGTCGCAGGAAGTAATTCGCAACGTAGGTATTGCATTTATTCAGCATATCTATACATGTATACACTTGTCACTGTGTCAGTCAAAATTAAGCTTTAAAAAGATATCCCACAATGGTCTTTCTACATATATATAATGACCCACAACTATGTATATATATCACAATGATCCCACGATATTATATATGTGCACAGAAATGACCCTCAATTATATAATGTAAACATTATATTTTTTCATGAACATTAATATACTTATCAGTTATTACGTATAAACAAACATTCGTATGTGCACTGTTCTTTTGTTTGGGTGCATATTATGGTAAATACCTGGAATTAAAAGTTAGGTAGCTTAGGCAGCCGAGTATTTTCAAAGCTTCTGCATAGCTTTTAACGACTCATAAAAAGGTAAGGTGTATACATGTATATCTCACAATATTCTTTCTACAAGTATAATAAAACACAGCAATACTGTAAATAATGTTTTATTCGCGTTTAAAAGTATTCCTTACGATTACATAGAGGAAAAACAACAATTTGTAAAAATTATGTCTCGCTAATATTAATAAAGATTCATTCACTATTTCGCGAAAATAAACTGTAGCGAAAATTTAGTGATCTACAGTATATACATTTATTAATCCCGTAATAATTTAATTCTAGTTGTAACGCTTTATTTGATTGGATAAAAAATTATTTTTACTGCATAAAATAGATTGCCTACGTCACAATGACTTGCGTCAGAAACGTATTAATCCGCCTGACGTTACATTCAAATTTTGTAAAAATTGAAGTCATTTTGTTTGTACAATAATCGTTTTTTCTTACATTAAATGAATGAAAATTAAATTATAAGGAATGAATTTAATAGCCACCCATTTTATACGGTATGAACTGGGTTGGAACAGTTTATGCTTTTTTATAAACCGCTTCGCGGTTTATGAATGAAAAAGCATAAACTGCCTTCGCGGTTTATAAAAAAGCATAAACTGCACCAACCCAGTTTATACCGAATAAAATGGGTAGCTATTAAATTCATTCCTTAAATGTTATATATATGTGCACAAAAAGGACGCACAATTATATCATGTAAACATTATATGTTTTCATGAACATTTATATTCTTATCAGTTATAATATGTATTAAACATCTGTATGTACAGTGTTCTTTTGTTTGGGAGCTAGCTGCAGAACTGCATCTTCGCTAGCCAAGTGTCCGATTCCTTTCCCTCATCGCCTTGGCTAGCGAAGATAAAGAACAGTAACGTTATGGTTTTATATTTCCATTTCTTATCTTTTTCTCTATAATAACCCTTTGAAGGTTTTGGGAGTATATTCTTGATAATTCTGCCGACATGTAAATTTGGAAGGTCTGTAGGTCAGCAGCTAAGGAGGCCTAATATGCATGCAAATCTTTTGCGGCTGCCTTTGTGTTTGACGTCAGAGTGCGAAGACTATTGAATTTGGCATGAAAGTCCTCGTGTAATTTAAATCGATTAGTCTACATTTTTAATGTCTAAGTCTAGAATTTAATTTCACAATGAAATGGAAATATAAGGAATCACTGTCTAGTTCTGAGAGTATGCCAGGGACATCAACAATAGTGGGAAACAAGGGATAATTTAAGCATAACGGGCACGTTGTGCAAATTATCCCATGTTTCCCACTATTGTTGATGCCCTGGCATACTCTCAAAACTAGAAAGTGAATCCTTAACGCTACAGACCACGTAACGCAAAAAGATGCATTTCAGTAGTCGGAAAATAGCTCCTCAGAGCTAATGTTCTTTGTTAATGTACCCCGGCTTTAAATAAATATTTTCTTATCTTTGACGGTGCAAGATTTTTTAGATTACTTTTGGGGAGAATCTTTCCACTAGTATTACCTTTAACAGTGCGACATTTAACTCCGGACACGACATTTGTCCGGACTTTCGCCAACCACTTTTCCAAAGATACATAGAAAAAATTTATGTCATCCGGTGGGATTTTTTTAATCGCACAACATGGGCTAACCTTTACACCTGAATATCTTCCAGTTTAAAAGATATTACACCTGAAATCAAGAAATCCCATGGGATTATGGTGGGATTTTCTCTCCTAACCAATATCCCACCATTATTCTGTGGGAGAAAAATGAGTTCTGTGGGATTTTTTCTCCTATAGAATCAAAATTCCCATTTTTAACCTTACATGGGATTTTTTATCCCATAAGTTGTGAAATGGGACAAGAAGTTCCATAATTGTCACAAATAGGATTAAAAGTTCTCTATCATAATGTTTTATAGAATATATTATCCTACAGGAGAATGGAAATTGTTTTTATCTCTTTAATTCTTTCCCTTTGAAAATTTCAGTCCTAACTCTTTCCATTTATCATTTTACATTTAGAAAGTACATGCTATTGCAAGCAAAATAATACCAAATTGGCAAAATTTCATTGAGAAATAAAAAAGTTATGACCATTCAAGAGAACACAGCAGTACGATTAACAGAGAAATTTGGCATGATGATGGATTCTCCCTATGAAAATTTCAGTCCTCTTACAATTTATCATTTTACATTTAGAAAGTACATGCTATTGCAAGCAAAAAAATACCAAATGGCAAAATTTCATTGAGAAATAAAAAAAGTTATGCTCATTCAAGAGAACACACCACTCCGACTGACAGAGTTTAACATGATGATGGATTCTCCTTATCAAAATTTCAGTCCTCTTACAATTTATCATTTTACATTTAGAAAGTACATGCTATTGCAAGCAAAATAATACCAAACTGGCAAAATTTCATAGAGAAATAAAAAAAGTTATGCTCATTCAAGAGAACACACCACTCCGACTGACAGAGTTTAACATGATGATGGATTCTCCCTATGAAAATTTCAGTCCTCTTACAATTCATCAATTTTCATTTAAAAAGTACATTCCATTGCAAGCAAAATAATACCAAACCGGCGAAATTTCATTGAGAAATAAAAAAGTTATGCTCATTAAAGAGAACACACCAGACTTAAGTACAATTATTGTAGTAATATGTCATGATGATGGATTCTCCCTATGAAAATTTCAGTCCTTTACAATTTATCATTTTACATTTAAAAAGTACATGCCATTGCGAGCAAAATAATACCAAACTGGCAAAATTTGAATGAGGAAAAAAAAGTTATGCTCATTCAAGAGAACACACCAGTCCGATTGACAGAGTATAACATGATGATGGATTCTCCCTATTAAAATTTCAGTCCTCTTTCAATTTATCATTTTACATTTAGAAAGTACATGATATTGCAAGGAAAATAATACCAAATTGGCAAAATTTCATTGAGAAATAAAAAATATATGCTCATTCAAGAGAACACACCAGACTTATGTATGATTATTGGAGTAATATGACATGATGATGGATTCTCCCTATGAAAATTTCAGTCCTCATACAATTTATCATTTTACAGTTAGAAAGTACATGCTATTGCAAGCAAAATAATACCAAACTGGCAAAATTTCATTGAGAAATAAAAAAAGTTATGCTCATTCAAGAGAACACACCAGTCCGATTGAGAGTATAACATGATGATGGATTCTCCCTATGAAAATTTCGTACTCTTTCAATTTATCATTTTATATTTAAAAAGCACATGATATTGCAAGCAAAATAATACCAAACTGGCAAAATTTCATTGAGGAATAAAAAAGTTATGCTCATTCAAGAGAACACACCAGACTTAAGTACAATTATCGGAGTGATATGACATGGTGATGGATTCTCCCTATGAAAATTTCAGTACTCTTTCAATTTATCATTTTACATTTAGAAAATACATGCTATTGCAAGCAAAATAATACCAAATTGGCAAAATTTCATTGAGAAATAAAAAAGTTATGCGCATTCAAGAGAACACACCAGTCCGACTGACAGAGTATAACATGATGATGGATTCTCCTTATCAAAATTTCAGTCCTCTTACAATTCATCATTTTACATCTAGAAAGTACATGCTATTGCAAGCAAAATAATACCAAACTGGCAAAATTTCATTGAGAAATAAAAAAGTTATGCTCATTCAAGAGAACACACCAGTCCGATTGACAGAGTATCACATGATGATGGATTCTCCCTACGAAAATTTCAGTACTCTTTCAATTTATCATTTTACATTTAGAAAATACATGCTATTGCAAGCAAAATAATACCAAATTGGCAAAATTTCATTGAGAAATAAAAAAGTTATGCGCATTCAAGAGAACACACCAGACTTAAGTACAATTATCGGCATAATATGACATGATGATGGATTCTCCCTATGAAAATTTCAGTCCTCTTACAATTTATCATTTTACATTTAAAAACTACATGCTACTGCGAGCAAAATAATACCAAATTGGCAAAATTTGAATGAGGAAAAAAAAGTTATGCTCATTCAAGAGAACACACCAGTCCGATTGACAGCGTATTACATGATGATGGATTCTCCCTACGAAAATTTCAGTCCTCTTTCAATTTATCATTTTATATTTAGAAAGTACATGATATTGCAAGCAAAATAATACCAAATTGGCAAAATTTCATTGAGAAATAAAAAAGTTATGCTCATTCAAGAGAACACACCAGTCCGATTGACAGAGTATAACATGATGATGGATTCTCCCTATGAAAATTTCAGTCCTCTTACAATTTATCATTTTACATTTAGGAAGTACATGCTATTGCAAGCAAAATAATACCAAATTGGCAAAATTTCATTGAGAAATAAAAAAGTTGTGCTCATTCAAGAGAACACACCAGTCCGATTGACAGAGTTTAACATGATGGTGGATTCTCCCTATGAAAATTTTAGTCCTCTTACAATACATGATTTATGTAAGAAATTCATTTTTACTCTGTAAATGAGCCCGGCTCTCTGTACTTCTGAGTACTTTGATTTTCAAAATTGGTTCAAACTTAAAGGCTAAGGGGTCAAATGTGTTCTTTCCGAAAGGAAGATCCATATCTGTGAAATATGAATGCCATATCTCCAACCAATCAAAAGTTATGGCAAGGTTCATTTTTTCCAGAAAGAAGACAGACGGATTGATAGGGAAAACTATACGATTATGGGGCATAAAATATAACTTGAAATTTGCAAAAATATCTGTACATGATAAATTGACCAGACGAAGTCGTCTTTGTAATAGCAATGATCCAATTTATTCCGACCTCGTAAACGTTAACATTTTACATTTATTGACTGAGTTCGAGGGCAACATGCGTTTTGTCGGACCCATGAACCAAACTGTCTGCCTGAGGCCGTTTGTTTTGTTTGTACTGTCTTCCGTGATTAAGCGCCGCCCATTGTGTAACGTAAGCGGTCCAACATCTCACTCTGCGGTCAAACATAGATAGAATTCATCATCATAAATAATGCGTAGCCTGTAACAAGTTAAAAACTTTCATTTTCAGGCTATTTTTGACGAAATTTCTAACGTTTGAAAATGTTTAACTTTCACTAATGATAGGTGTTACGTGATCAAACTCAAACAACACACACACACACACACACAAAATAGTTGATCTTAAGTAATTGGGTATAATCAATATTTTCGTAAAAATAACGTTCATGGTTGCCATGGTAACACAAGGAAACTATTTTAAAATAAAGGGTATAACAAAACATTTATTGACTGTGTTCTCGGGCAAAATGCGTTTTGTCGACCATCGAACCAAACTGCCTGTTACCCTCGAACTCAGTCAATAAATGTATACACAGATGACTTTTTAAAATTCATTCAATAAAATTATTACCTTTGAATACTGTAAATCACTAAATTTTTCGCGACATCTTATTTTCGCGAGATGATAATTAATATTCTTTCTTAGCGAGACAAAGTTTTCACGAAATTGGTAATTGCTATGATCTTAAGGAATACTAATTATATACGCGAGAATGAAGTTTTCGCGAGCACGTTGTCTCGCGTTATTTCGCGAATTTAAAAAAATGATAAATACAGTTCTTTGTTTCATTAGTTAAGAATGTAAAAGTATGATTATCATGCATTTAAAACATCAGGCCTTCAACTTTTGGAAACAGTCATTGATACTAGTACTCTTTTGCTTTGCTGCAAACGTTAACTATATGACTATGGGGCTCTTAAAATGTTCAAAAATGTCATTTTCTAAA